>NC_030383.2:19225056-19527048 GCF_001625215.2 Daucus carota subsp. sativus | reverse complement strand
TAACTACAAGTTGATTTTAATTTAAACAACCGAAAATGAAGCTACCAGTTGTTTTCAACTTCAAACGAGTCTGGAATGAAGCTACAAGTTGTTTCCAACTTCAATCTAGCCAATAATGAAGCAACAAGTTGTTTCCGGGCTTAAACGAGTCAAGAATGAAACTACAAGTTGATTTTATTTTAAACAACCGAAAATGAAGCTACAAGTTGTTTTCAACTTCAAACGAGTCTGGAATGAAGCTACAAGTTGTTTCCAACTTCAATCTAGCCAATAATGAAGCAACAAGTTGTTTCCGGGCTCAAACGAGTCAAGAATGAAACTACAAGTTGATTTTAATTTAAACAACCGAAAATGAAGCTACAAGTTGTTTTCAACTTCAAACGAGTCTGGAATGAAGCTACAAGTTGTTTCCAACTTCAATCTAGCCAATAATGAAGCAACAAGTTGTTTCCGGGCTCAAACGAGTCAAGAATGAAACTACAAGTTGATTCTATTTTAAACAACCGAAAATGAAGCTACAAGTTGTTTTCAACTTCAAACGAGTCTGGAATGAAGCTACAAGTTGTTTCCAACTTCAATCTAGCCAATAATGAAGCAACAAGTTGTTTCCGGGCTCAAACGAGTCAAGAATGAAACTACAAGTTGATTTAATTTAAACAACCGAAAATGAAGCTACAAGTTGTTTTCAACTTCAAACGAGTCTGGAATGAAGCTACAAGTTGTTTCCAACTTCAATCTAGCCAATAATGAAGCAACAAGTTGTTTCCGGGCTTAACGAGTCAAGAATGAAACTACAAGTTGATTTTAATTTAAACAACCGAAAATGAAGCTACAAGTTGTTTTCAACTTCAAACGAGTCTGGAATGAAGCTACAAGTTGTTTCCAACTTCAATCTAGCCAATAATGAAGCAACAAGTTGTTTCCGGGCTCAACGAGTCAAGAATGAAACTACAAGTTGATTTTAATTTAAACAACCGAAAATGAAGCTACAAGTTGTTTTCAACTTCAAACGAGTCTGGAATGAAGCTACAAGTTGTTTCCAACTTCAATCTAGCCAATAATGAAGCAACAAGTTGTTTCCGGGCTCAACGAGTCAAGAATGAAACTACAAGTTGATTTTAATTTAAACAACCGAAAATGAAGCTACAAGTTGTTTTCAACTTCAAACGAGTCTGGAATGAAGCTACAAGTTGTTTCCAACTTCAATCTAGCCAATAATGAAGCAACAAGTTGTTTCCGGGCTCAAACGAGTCAAGAATGAAACTACAAGTTGATTTTAATTTAAACAACCGAAAATGAAGCTACAAGTTGTTTTCAACTTCAAACGAGTCTGGAATGAAGCTACAAGTTGTTTCCAACTTCAATCTAGCCAATAATGAAGCAACAAGTTGTTTCCGGGCTCAAACGAGTCAAGAATGAAACTACAAGTTGATTTAATTTAAACAACCGAAAATGAAGCTACAAGTTGTTTTCAACTTCAAACGAGTCTGGAATGAAGCTACAAGTTGTTTCCAACTTCAATCTAGCCAATAATGAAGCAACAAGTTGTTTCCGGGCTCAAACGAGTCAAGAATGAAACTACAAGTTGATTTTAATTTTAAACAACCGAAAATGAAGCTACAAGTTGTTTTCAACTTCAAACGAGTCTGGAATGAAGCTACAAGTTGTTTCCAACTTCAATCTAGCCAATAATGAAGCAACAAGTTGTTTCCGGGCTCAAACGAGTCAAGAATGAAACTACAAGTTGATTCTAATTTAAACAACCGAAAATGAAGCTACAAGTTGTTTTCAACTTCAAACGAGTCTGGAATGAAGCTACAAGTTGTTTCCAACTTCAATCTAGCCAATAATGAAGCAACAAGTTGTTTCCGGGCTCAAACGAGTCAAGAATGAAACTACAAGTTGATTTAATTTAAACAACCGAAAATGAAGCTACAAGTTGTTTTCAACTTCAAACGAGTCTGGAATGAAGCTACAAGTTGTTTCCAACTTCAATCTAGCCAATAATGAAGCAACAAGTTGTTTCGGGCTCAAACGAGTCAAGAATGAAACTACAAGTTGATTTTAATTTAAACAACCGAAAATGAAGCTACAAGTTGTTTTCAACTTCAAACGAGTCTGGAATGAAGCTACAAGTTGTTTCCAACTTCAATCTAGCCAATAATGAAGCAACAAGTTGTCTCCGGGCTCCAACGTGTCAAGAAGAAACTACAAGTTGATTTTAATTTAAACAACCGAAAATGAAGGTACAAGTTGTTTTCAACTTCAAACGAGTCTGGAATGAAGCTATATGTTGTTCCAACTTCAATCTAGCTAATAATGAAGCAACAAGTTGTTTACATGCTTAAACGAGTCAAGAATGAAACTACAAGTTGATTTTAATTTAAACAACCGAAAATGAAGCTACAAGTTGTTTCCAACTTCAATCTAGCCAATAATGAAGCAACAAGTTGTTTCCGGGCTCAAACGAGTCAAGAATGAAACTACAAGTTGATTCTAATTTTAAACAACCGAAAATGAAGCTACAAGTTGTTTTCAACTTCAAACGAGTCTGGAATGAAGCTACAAGTTGTTTCCAACTTCAATCTAGCCAATAATGAAGCAACAAGTTGTTTCCGGGCTCCAACGAGTCAAGAATGAAACTACAAGTTGATTTTAATTTAAACAACCGAAAATGAAGCTACAAGTTGTTTTCAACTTCAAACGAGTCTGGAATGAAGCTACAAGTTGTTTCCAACTTCAATCTAGCCAATAATGAAGCAACAAGTTGTTTCCGGGCTCCAACGAGTCAAGAATGAAACTACAAGTTGATTTTAGTTTAAACAACCGAAAATGAAGCTACAAGTTGTTTTCAACTTCAAACGAGTCTGGAATGAAGCTACAAGTTGTTTCCAACTTCAATCTAGCCAATAATGAAGCAACAAGTTGTTTCCGGGCTCCAACGAGTCAAGAATGAAACTACAAGTTGATTTAATTTAAACAACCGAAAATGAAGCTACAAGTTGTTTTCAACTTCAAACGAGTCTGGAATGAAGCTACAAGTTGTTTCCAACTTCAATCTAGCCAATAATGAAGGCAACAAGTTGTTTCCGGGCTCAAACGAGTCAAGAATGAAACTACAAGTTGATTCTAATTTTAAACAACCGAAAATGAAGCTACAAGTTGTTTTCAACTTCAAACGAGTCTGGAATGAAGCTACAAGTTGTTTCCAACTTCAATCTAGCCAATAATGAAGCAACAAGTTGTTTACATGCTCAAACGAGTCAAGAATGAAACTACAAGTTGATTTTAATTTTAAACAACCGAAAATGAAGCTACAAGTTGTTTTCAACTTCAAACGAGTCTGGAATGAAGCTACAAGTTGTTTCCAACTTCAATCTAGCCAATAATGAAGCAACAAGTTGTTTCCGGGCTCAAACGAGTCAAGAATGAAACTACAAGTTGATTTTAATTTAAACAACCGAAAATGAAGCTACAAGTTGTTTTCAACTTCAAACGAGTCTGGAATGAAGCTACAAGTTGTTTCCAACTTCAATCTAGCCAATAATGAAGCAACAAGTTGTTTCCGGGCTCAAACGAGTCAAGAATGAAACTACAAGTTGATTTTAATTTAAACAACCGAAAATGAAGCTACAAGTTGTTTTCAACTTCAAACGAGTCTGGAATGAAGCTACAAGTTGTTTCCAACTTCAATCTAGCCAATAATGAAGCAACAAGTTGTTTCCGGGCTCCAACGAGTCAAGAATGAAACTACAAGTTGATTTTAATTTAAACAACCGAAAATGAAGCTACAAGTTGTTTTCAACTTCAAACGAGTCTGGAATGAAGCTACAAGTTGTTTCCAACTTCAATCTAGCCAATAATGAAGCAACAAGTTGTTTACATGCTTAAACGAGTCAAGAATGAAACTACAAGTTGATTTTAATTTAAACAACCGAAAATGAAGCTACAAGTTGTTTCCAACTTCAATCTAGCCAATAATGAAGCAACAAGTTGTTTCCGGGCTCAAACGAGTCAAGAATGAAACTACAAGTTGATTCTAATTTTAAACAACCGAAAATGAAGCTACAAGTTGTTTTCAACTTCAAACGAGTCTGGAATGAAGCTACAAGTTGTTTCCAACTTCAATCTAGCCAATAATGAAGCAACAAGTTGTTTCCGGGCTCCAACGAGTCAAGAATGAAACTACAAGTTGATTTTAATTTAAACAACCGAAAATGAAGCTACAAGTTGTTTTCAACTTCAAACGAGTCTGGAATGAAGCTACAAGTTGTTTCCAACTTCAATCTAGCCAATAATGAAGCAAAAAGTTGTTTCCGGGCTCAAACGAGTCAAGAATGAAACTACAAGTTGATTTAATTTTAAACAACCGAAAATGAAGCTACAAGTTGTTTTCAACTTCAAACGAGTCTGGAATGAAGCTACAAGTTGTTTCCAACTTCAATCTAGCCAATAATGAAGCAACAAGTTGTTTCCGGGCTCCAACGAGTCAAGAATGAAACTACAAGTTGATTTTAATTTAAACAACCGAAAATGAAGCTACAAGTTGTTTTCAACTTCAAACGAGTCTGGAATGAAGCTACAAGTTGTTTCCAACTTCAATCTAGCCAATAATGAAGCAACAAGTTGTTCCGGGCTCCAACGAGTCAAGAATGAAACTACAAGTTGATTTTAGTTTAAACAACCGAAAATGAAGCTACAAGTTGTTTTCAACTTCAAACGAGTCTGGAATGAAGCTACAAGTTGTTTCCAACTTCAATCTAGCCAATAATGAAGCAACAAGTTGTTTCCGGGCTCCAACGAGTCAAGAATGAAACTACAAGTTGATTTTAATTTAAACAACCGAAAATGAAGCTACAAGTTGTTTTCAACTTCAAACGAGTCTGGAATGAAGCTACAAGTTGTTTCCAACTTCAATCTAGCCAATAATGAAGCAACAAGTTGTTTCCGGGCTCAAACGAGTCAAGAATGAAACTACAAGTTGATTTATTTTAAACAACCGAAAATGAAGCTACAAGTTGTTTTCAACTTCAAACGAGTCTGGAATGAAGCTACAAGTTGTTTCCAACTTCAATCTAGCCAATAATGAAGCAACAAGTTGTTTCCGGGCTCCAACGAGTCAAGAATGAAACTACAAGTTGATTTTAATTTAAACAACCGAAAATGAAGCTACAAGTTGTTTTCAACTTCAAACGAGTCTGGAATGAAGCTACAAGTTGTTTCCAACTTCAATCTAGCCAATAATGAAGCAACAAGTTGTCCGGGCTCCAACGAGTCAAGAATGAAACTACAAGTTGATTTTAGTTTAAACAACCGAAAATGAAGCTACAAGTTGTTTTCAACTTCAAACGAGTCTGGAATGAAGCTACAAGTTGTTTCCAACTTCAATCTAGCCAATAATGAAGCAACAAGTTGTTCCGGGCTCCAACGAGTCAAGAATGAAACTACAAGTTGATTTTAGTTTAAACAACCGAAAATGAAGCTACAAGTTGTTTTCAACTTCAAACGAGTCTGGAATGAAGCTACAAGTTGTTTCCAACTTCAATCTAGCCAATAATGAAGCAACAAGTTGTTTACGGGCTCAAACGAGTCAAGAATGAAACTACAAGTTGATTTTAATTTAAACAACCGAAAATGAAGCTACAAGTTGTTTTCAACTTCAAACGAGTCTGGAATGAAGCTACAAGTTGTTTCCAACTTCAATCTAGCCAATAATGAAGCAACAAGTTGTTTCCGGGCTCAAACGAGTCAAGAATGAAACTACAAGTTGATTTTAATTTAAACAACCGAAAATGAAGCTACAAGTTGTTTTCAACTTCAAACGAGTCTGGAATGAAGCTACAAGTTGTTTCCAACTTCAATCTAGCCAATAATGAAGCAACAAGTTGTTTCCGGGCTCAAACGAGTCAAGAATGAAACTACAAGTTGATTCTAATTTTAAACAACCGAAAATGAAGCTACAAGTTGTTTTCAACTTCAAACGAGTCTGGAATGAAGCTACAAGTTGTTTCCAACTTCAATCTAGCCAATAATGAAGCAACAAGTTGTTTCCGGGCTCCAACGAGTCAAGAATGAAACTACAAGTTGATTTTAATTTAAACAACCGAAAATGAAGCTACAAGTTGTTTTCAACTTCAAACGAGTCTGGAATGAAGCTACAAGTTGTTTCCAACTTCAATCTAGCCAATAATGAAGCAACAAGTTGTTTCCGGGCTCCAACGAGTCAAGAATGAAACTACAAGTTGATTTTATTTAAACAACCGAAAATGAAGCTACAAGTTGTTTTCAACTTCAAACGAGTCTGGAATGAAGCTACAAGTTGTTTCCAACTTCAATCTAGCCAATAATGAAGCAACAAGTTGTTTCCGGGCTCCAACGAGTCAAGAATGAAACTACAAGTTGATTTTAGTTTAAACAACCGAAAATGAAGCTACAAGTTGTTTTCAACTTCAAACGAGTCTGGAATGAAGCTACAAGTTGTTTCCAACTTCAATCTAGCCAATAATGAAGCAACAAGTTGTTTCCGGGCTCAAACGAGTCAAGAATGAAACTACAAGTTGATTCTAATTTTAAACAACCGAAAATGAAGCTACAAGTTGTTTTCAACTTCAAACGAGTCTGGAATGAAGCTACAAGTTGTTTCCAACTTCAATCTAGCCAATAATGAAGCAACAAGTTGTTTCCGGGCTAAACGAGTCAAGAATGAAACTACAAGTTGATTTAATTTAAACAACCGAAAATGAAGCTACAAGTTGTTTTCAACTTCAAACGAGTCTGGAATGAAGCTACAAGTTGTTTCCAACTTCAATCTAGCCAATAATGAAGCAACAAGTTGTTTCCGGGCTCCAACGAGTCAAGAATGAAACTACAAGTTGATTTTAATTTAAACAACCGAAAATGAAGCTACAAGTTGTTTTCAACTTCAAACGAGTCTGGAATGAAGCTACAAGTTGTTTCCAACTTCAATCTAGCCAATAATGAAGCAACAAGTTGTTTCCGGGCTCAACGAGTCAAGAATGAAACTACAAGTTGATTCTAATTTTAAACAACCGAAAATGAAGCTACAAGTTGTTTTCAACTTCAAACGAGTCTGGAATGAAGCTACAAGTTGTTTCCAACTTCAATCTAGCCAATAATGAAGCAACAAGTTGTTTCGGGCTTCAACGAGTCAAGAATGAAACTACAAGTTGATTTTAATTTAAACAACCGAAAATGAAGCTACAAGTTGTTTTCAACTTCAAACGAGTCTGGAATGAAGCTACAAGTTGTTTCCAACTTCAATCTAGCCAATAATGAAGCAACAAGTTGTTTCCGGGCTCAAACGAGTCAAGAATGAAACTACAAGTTGATTCTAATTTTAAACAACCGAAAATGAAGCTACAAGTTGTTTTCAACTTCAAACGAGTCTGGAATGAAGCTACAAGTTGTTTCCAACTTCAATCTAGCCAATAATGAAGGAACAAGTTGTTTCCGGGCTCAAACGAGTCAAGAATGAAACTACAAGTTGATTCTAATTTAAACAACCGAAAATGAAGCTACAAGTTGTTTTCAACTTCAAACGAGTCTGGAATGAAGCTACAAGTTGTTTCCAACTTCAATCTAGCCAATAATGAAGCAACAAGTTGTTTCCGGGCTTAAACGAGTCAAGAATGAAACTACAAGTTGATTTTAATTTAAACAACCGAAAATGAAGCTACAAGTTGTTTTCAACTTCAAACGAGTCTGGAATGAAGCTACAAGTTGTTTCCAACTTCAATCTAGCCAATAATGAAGCAACAAGTTGTTTCCGGGCTCCAACGAGTCAAGAATGAAACTACAAGTTGATTTTAGTTTAAACAACCGAAAATGAAGCTACAAGTTGTTTTCAACTTCAAACGAGTCTGGAATGAAGCTACAAGTTGTTTCCAACTTCAATCTAGCCAATAATGAAGCAACAAGTTGTTTCCGGGCTCAAACGAGTCAAGAATGAAACTACAAGTTGATTTTAATTTTAAACAACCGAAAATGAAGCTACAAGTTGTTTTCAACTTCAAACGAGTCTGGAATGAAGCTACAAGTTGTTTCCAACTTCAATCTAGCCAATAATGAAGCAACAAGTTGTTTCCGGGCTTAACGAGTCAAGAATGAAACTACAAGTTGATTTTAATTTAAACAACCGAAAATGAAGCTACAAGTTGTTTTCAACTTCAAACGAGTCTGGAATGAAGCTACAAGTTGTTTCCAACTTCAATCTAGCCAATAATGAAGCAACAAGTTGTTTCCGGGCTCCAACGAGTCAAGAATGAAACTACAAGTTGATTTTAATTTAAACAACCGAAAATGAAGCTACAAGTTGTTTTCAACTTCAAACGAGTCTGGAATGAAGCTACAAGTTGTTTCCAACTTCAATCTAGCCAATAATGAAGCAACAAGTTGTTTCCGGGCTCAAACGAGTCAAGAATGAAACTACAAGTTGATTCTAATTTTAAACAACCGAAAATGAAGCTACAAGTTGTTTTCAACTTCAAACGAGTCTGGAATGAAGCTACAAGTTGTTTCCAACTTCAATCTAGCCAATAATGAAGCAACAAGTTGTTTCCGGGCTCCAACGAGTCAAGAATGAAACTACAAGTTGATTTTAATTTAAACAACCGAAAATGAAGCTACAAGTTGTTTTCAACTTCAAACGAGTCTGGAATGAAGCTACAAGTTGTTTCCAACTTCAATCTAGCCAATAATGAAGCAACAAGTTGTTCCGGGCTCCAACGAGTCAAGAATGAAACTACAAGTTAATTTAATTTAAACAACCGAAAATGAAGCTACAAGTTGTTTTCAACTTCAAACGAGTCTGGAATGAAGCTACAAGTTGTTTCCAACTTCAATCTAGCCAATAATGAAGCAACAAGTTGTTTCCGGGCTCCAACGAGTCAAGAATGAAACTACAAGTTGATTTTAATTTTAAACAACCGAAAATGAAGCTACAAGTTGTTTTCAACTTCAAACGAGTCTGGAATGAAGCTACAAGTTGTTTCCAACTTCAATCTAGCCAATAATGAAGCAACAAGTTGTTTCCGGGCTCAAACGAGTCAAGAATGAAACTACAAGTTGATTTAATTTTAAACAACCGAAAATGAAGCTACAAGTTGTTTTCAACTTCAAACGAGTCTGGAATGAAGCTACAAGTTGTTTCCAACTTCAATCTAGCCAATAATGAAGCAACAAGTTGTTTCCGGGCTCAAACGAGTCAAGAATGAAACTACAAGTTGATTTTAATTTAAACAACCGAAAATGAAGCTACAAGTTGTTTTCAACTTCAAACGAGTCTGGAATGAAGCTACAAGTTGTTTCCAACTTCAATCTAGCCAATAATGAAGCAACAAGTTGTTTCCGGGCTCCAACGAGTCAAGAATGAAACTACAAGTTGATTTTAATTTAAACAACCGAAAATGAAGCTACAAGTTGTTTTCAACTTCAAACGAGTCTGGAATGAAGCTACAAGTTGTTTCCAACTTCAATCTAGCCAATAATGAAGCAACAAGTTGTTCCGGGCTCAAACGAGTCAAGAATGAAACTACAAGTTGATTCTAATTTTAAACAACCGAAAATGAAGCTACAAGTTGTTTTCAACTTCAAACGAGTCTGGAATGAAGCTACAAGTTGTTTCCAACTTCAATCTAGCCAATAATGAAGCAACAAGTTGTTTCCGGGCTCAACGAGTCAAGAATGAAACTACAAGTTGATTTTAATTTAAACAACCGAAAATGAAGCTACAAGTTGTTTTCAACTTCAAACGAGTCTGGAATGAAGCTACAAGTTGTTTCCAACTTCAATCTAGCCAATAATGAAGCAACAAGTTGTTTCCGGGCTCAACGAGTCAAGAATGAAACTACAAGTTGATTTTAATTTAAACAACCGAAAATGAAGCTACAAGTTGTTTTCAACTTCAAACGAGTCTGGAATGAAGCTACAAGTTGTTTCCAACTTCAATCTAGCCAATAATGAAGCAACAAGTTGTTTCCGGGCTCAAACGAGTCAAGAATGAAACTACAAGTTGATTTAATTTTAAACAACCGAAAATGAAGCTACAAGTTGTTTTCAACTTCAAACGAGTCTGGAATGAAGCTACAAGTTGTTTCCAACTTCAATCTAGCCAATAATGAAGCAACAAGTTGTTTCCGGGCTCAAACGAGTCAAGAATGAAACTACAAGTTGATTTTATTTTAAACAACCGAAAATGAAGCTACAAGTTGTTTTCAACTTCAAACGAGTCTGGAATGAAGCTACAAGTTGTTTCCAACTTCAATCTAGCCAATAATGAAGCAACAAGTTGTTTCCGGGCTCAAACGAGTCAAGAATGAAACTACAAGTTGATTCTAATTTTAAACAACCGAAAATGAAGCTACAAGTTGTTTTCAACTTCAAACGAGTCTGGAATGAAGCTACAAGTTGTTTCCAACTTCAATCTAGCCAATAATGAAGCAACAAGTTGTTTACGGGCTTAAACGAGTCAAGAATGAAACTACAAGTTGATTTTAATTTAAACAACCGAAAATGAAGCTACAAGTTGTTTTCAACTTCAAACGAGTCTGGAATGAAGCTACAAGTTGTTTCCAACTTCAATCTAGCCAATAATGAAGCAACAAGTTGTTTACGGGCTCAAACGAGTCAAGAATGAAACTACAAGTTGATTTTATTTTAAACAACCGAAAATGAAGCTACAAGTTGTTTTCAACTTCAAACGAGTCTGGAATGAAGCTACAAGTTGTTTCCAACTTCAATCTAGCCAATAATGAAGCAACAAGTTGTTTCCGGTCTCAAACGAGTCAAGAATGAAACTACAAGTTGATTTTAATTTTAAACAACCGAAAATGAAGCTACAAGTTGTTTCCAACTTCAATCTAGCCAATAATGAAGCAACAAGTTGTTTCCGGGCTCAAACGAGTCAAGAATGAAACTAAAAGTTGATTCTAATTTTAAACAACCGAAAATGAAGCTACAAGTTGTTTTCAACTTCAAACGAGTCTGGAATGAAGCTACAAGTTGTTTCCAACTTCAATCTAGCCAATAATGAAGCAACAAGTTGTTTCCGGGCTCCAACGAGTCAAGAATGAAACTACAAGTTGATTTTAATTTAAACAACCGAAAATGAAGCTACAAGTTGTTTTCAACTTCAAACGAGTCTGGAATGAAGCTACAAGTTGTTTCCAACTTCAATCTAGCCAATAATGAAGCAACAAGTTGTCTCCGGGCTCCAACGAGTCAAGAATGAAACTACAAGTTGATTTTAGTTTAAACAACCGAAAATGAAGCTACAAGTTGTTTTCAACTTCAAACGAGTCTGGAATGAAGCTACAAGTTGTTTCCAACTTCAATCTAGCCAATAATGAAGCAACAAGTTGTTTCCGGGCTCAAACGAGTCAAAATGAAACTACAAGTTGATTCTAATTTTAAACAACCGAAAATGAAGCTACAAGTTGTTTTCAACTTCAAACGAGTCTGGAATGAAGCTACAAGTTGTTTCCAACTTCAATCTAGCCAATAATGAAGCAACAAGTTGTTTCCGGGCTCAAACGAGTCAAGAATGAAACTACAAGTTGATTTTAATTTAAACAACCGAAAATGAAGCTACAAGTTGTTTCCAACTTCAATCTAGCCAATAATGAAGCAACAAGTTGTTTCCGGGCTCAAACGAGTCAAGAATGAAACTACAAGTTGATTCTAATTTTAAACAACCGAAAATGAAGCTACAAGTTGTTTTCAACTTCAAACGAGTCTGGAATGAAGCTACAAGTTGTTTCCAACTTCAATCTAGCCAATAATGAAGCAACAAGTTGTTTCCGGGCTCCAACGAGTCAAGAATGAAACTACAAGTTCATTTTAATTTAAACAACCGAAAATGAAGCTACAAGTTGTTTTCAACTTCAAACGAGTCTGGAATGAAGCTACAAGTTGTTTCCAACTTCAATCTAGCCAATAATGAAGCAACAAGTTGTTTCCGGGCTCCAACGAGTCAAGAATGAAACTACAAGTTGATTTTAGTTTAAACAACCGAAAATGAAGCTACAAGTTGTTTTCAACTTCAAACGAGTCTGGAATGAAGCTACAAGTTGTTTCCAACTTCAATCTAGCCAATAATGAAGCAACAAGTTGTTTCCGGGCTCAAACGAGTCAAGAATGAAACTACAAGTTGATTTTAATTTAAACAACCGAAAATGAAGCTACAAGTTGTTTTCAACTTCAAACGAGTCTGGAATGAAGCTACAAGTTGTTTCCAACTTCAATCTAGCCAATAATGAAGCAACAAGTTGTTTCCGGGCTTAAACGAGTCAAGAATGAAACTACAAGTTGATTTTAATTTAAACAACCGAAAATGAAGCTACAAGTTGTTTTCAACTTCAAACGAGTCTGGAATGAAGCTACAAGTTGTTTCCAACTTCAATCTAGCCAATAATGAAGCAACAAGTTGTTTCCGGGCTCCAACGAGTCAAGAATGAAACTACAAGTTGATTTTAATTTAAACAACCGAAAATGAAGCTACAAGTTGTTTTCAACTTCAAACGAGTCTGGAATGAAGCTACAAGTTGTTTCCAACTTCAATCTAGCCAATAATGAAGCAACAAGTTGTTTCCGGGCTCAAACGAGTCAAGAATGAAACTACAAGTTGATTCTAATTTAAACAACCGAAAATGAAGCTACAAGTTGTTTTCAACTTCAAACGAGTCTGGAATGAAGCTACAAGTTGTTTCCAACTTCAATCTAGCCAATAATGAAGCAACAAGTTGTTCCGGGCTCAACGAGTCAAGAATGAAACTACAAGTTGATTTAATTTAAACAACCGAAAATGAAGCTACAAGTTGTTTTCAACTTCAAACGAGTCTGGAATGAAGCTACAAGTTGTTTCCAACTTCAATCTAGCCAATAATGAAGCAACAAGTTGTTTCCGGGCTCCAACGAGTCAAGAATGAAACTACAAGTTGATTTTAGTTTAAACAACCGAAAATGAAGCTACAAGTTGTTTTCAACTTCAAACGAGTCTGGAATGAAGCTACAAGTTGTTTCCAACTTCAATCTAGCCAATAATGAAGCAACAAGTTGTTTCCGGGCTCAAACGAGTCAAGAATGAAACTACAAGTTGATTCTAATTTTAAACAACCGAAAATGAAGCTACAAGTTGTTTTCAACTTCAAACGAGTCTGGAATGAAGCTACAAGTTGTTTCCAACTTCAATCTAGCCAATAATGAAGCAACAAGTTGTTTCCGGGCTCAAACGAGTCAAGAATGAAACTACAAGTTGATTTAATTTTAAACAACCGAAAATGAAGCTACAAGTTGTTTTCAACTTCAAACGAGTCTGGAATGAAGCTACAAGTTGTTTCCAACTTCAATCTAGCCAATAATGAAGCAACAAGTTGTTTCCGGGCTCAAACGAGTCAAGAATGAAACTACAAGTTGATTTTAATTTAAACAACCGAAAATGAAGCTACAAGTTGTTTTCACCTTCAAACGAGTCTGGAATGAAGGTAAAAGTTGTTTCCAACTTCAATCTAGCCAATAATGAAGCAACAAGTTGTTTCCGGTCTCAAACGAGTCAAGAATGAAACTACAAGTTGATTTTAATTTAAACAACCGAAAATGAAGCTACAAGTTGTTTTCAACTTCAAACGAGTCTGGAATGAAGCTACAAGTTGTTTCCAACTTCAATCTAGCCAATAATGAAGCAACAAGTTGTTTCCGGGCTTAAACGAGTCAAGAATGAAACTACAAGTTCATTTTAGTTTAAACAATCGAAAATGAAGCTACAAGTTGTTTTCAACTTCAAACGAGTCTGGAATGAAGCTACAAGTTGTTTCCAACTTCAATCTGGCCAATAATGAAGCAACAAGTTGTTTCCGGGCTCAAACGAGTCAAGAATGAAACTACAAGTTGATTCTAATTTAAACAACCGAAAATGAAGCTACAAGTTGTTTTCAACTTCAAACGAGTCTGGAATGAAGCTACAAGTTGTTTCCAACTTCAATCTAGCCAATAATGAAGCAACAAGTTGTTTCCGGGCTCAAACGAGTCAAGAATGAAACTACAAGTTGATTCTAATTTTAAACAACCGAAAATGAAGCTACAAGTTGTTTCCAACTTCAATCTAGCCAATAATGAAGCAACAAGTTGTTTCCGGGCTCAAACGAGTCAAGAATGAAACTACAAGTTGATTCTAATTTTAAACAACCGAAAATGAAGCTACAAGTTGTTTTCAACTTCAAACGAGTCTGGAATGAAGCTACAAGTTGTTTCCAACTTCAATCTAGCCAATAATGAAGCAACAAGTTGTTTCCGGGCTCCAACGAGTCAAGAATGAAACTACAAGTTGATTTTAATTTAAACAACCGAAAATGAAGCTACAAGTTGTTTTCAACTTCAAACGAGTCTGGAATGAAGCTACAAGTTGTTTCCAACTTCAATCTAGCCAATAATGAAGCAACAAGTTGTTTCCGGGCTCAACGAGTCAAGAATGAAACTACAAGTTGATTTTAGTTTAAACAACCGAAAATGAAGCTACAAGTTGTTTTCAACTTCAAACGAGTCTGGAATGAAGCTACAAGTTGTTTCCAACTTCAATCTAGCCAATAATGAAGCAACAAGTTGTTTCCGGGCTCCAACGAGTCAAGAATGAAACTACAAGTTGATTTAATTTAAACAACCGAAAATGAAGCTACAAGTTGTTTTCAACTTCAAACGAGTCTGGAATGAAGCTACAAGTTGTTTCCAACTTCAATCTAGCCAATAATGAAGCAACAAGTTGTTTCCGGGCTCAAACGAGTCAAGAATGAAACTACAAGTTGATTTCTAATTTTAAACAACCGAAAATGAAGCTACAAGTTGTTTTCAACTTCAAACGAGTCTGGAATGAAGCTACAAGTTGTTTCCAACTTCAATCTAGCCAATAATGAAGCAACAAGTTGTTTCCGGGCTCCAACGAGTCAAGAATGAAACTACAAGTTCATTTTAGTTTAAACAACCGAAAATGAAGCTACAAGTTGTTTTCAACTTCAAACGAGTCTGGAATGAAGCTACAAGTTGTTTCCAACTTCAATCTAGCCAATAATGAAGCAACAAGTTGTTTCCGGGCTCAAACGAGTCAAGAATGAAACTACAAGTTGATTTAATTTAAACAACCGAAAATGAAGCTACAAGTTGTTTTCAACTTCAAACGAGTCTGGAATGAAGCTACAAGTTGTTTCCAACTTCAATCTAGCCAATAATGAAGGAACAAGTTGTTTCCGGGCTCAAACGAGTCAAGAATGAAACTACAAGTTGATTCTAATTTTAAACAACCGAAAATGAAGCTACAAGTTGTTTTCAACTTCAAACGAGTCTGGAATGAAGCTACAAGTTGTTTCCAACTTCAATCTAGCCAATAATGAAGCAACAAGTTGTTTCCGGGCTCAAACGAGTCAAGAATGAAACTACAAGTTGATTTTAATTTTAAACAACCGAAATGAAGCTACAAGTTGTTTCCAACTTCAATCTAGCCAATAATGAAGCAACAAGTTGTTTCCGGGCTCAAACGAGTCAAGAATGAAACTACAAGTTGATTCTAATTTTAAACAACCGAAAATGAAGCTACAAGTTGTTTTCAACTTCAAACGAGTCTGGAATGAAGCTACAAGTTGTTTCCAACTTCAATCTAGCCAATAATGAAGCAACAAGTTGTTTCCGGGCTCCAACGAGTCAAGAATGAAACTACAAGTTGATTTTAATTTAAACAACCGAAAATGAAGCTACAAGTTGTTTTCAACTTCAAACGAGTCTGGAATGAAGCTACAAGTTGTTTCCAACTTCAATCTAGCCAATAATGAAGCAACAAGTTGTTTCCGGGCTCCAACGAGTCAAGAATGAAACTACAAGTTGATTTAGTTTAAACAACCGAAAATGAAGCTACAAGTTGTTTTCAACTTCAAACGAGTCTGGAATGAAGCTACAAGTTGTTTCCAACTTCAATCTAGCCAATAATGAAGCAACAAGTTGTTTCCGGGCTCCAACGAGTCAAGAATGAAACTACAAGTTGATTTTAGTTTTAAACAACCGAAAATGAAGCTACAAGTTGTTTTCAACTTCAAACGAGTCTGGAATGAAGCTACAAGTTGTTTCCAACTTCAATCTAGCCAATAATGAAGCAACAAGTTGTTTCCGGGCTCAACGAGTCAAGAATGAAACTACAAGTTGATTCTAATTTTAAACAACCGAAAATGAAGCTACAAGTTGTTTTCAACTTCAAACGAGTCTGGAATGAAGCTACAAGTTGTTTCCAACTTCAATCTAGCCAATAATGAAGCAACAAGTTGTTTCCGGGCTCCAACGAGTCAAGAATGAAACTACAAGTTGATTTTAGTTTAAACAACCGAAAATGAAGCTACAAGTTGTTTTCAACTTCAAACGAGTCTGGAATGAAGCTACAAGTTGTTTCCAACTTCAATCTAGCCAATAATGAAGCAACAAGTTGTTTCCGGGCTCCAACGAGTCAAGAATGAAACTACAAGTTGATTTTAATTTAAACAACCGAAAATGAAGCTACAAGTTGTTTTCAACTTCAAACGAGTCTGGAATGAAGCTACAAGTTGTTTCCAACTTCAATCTGCCAATAATGAAGCAACAAGTTGTTTCCGGGCTCAAACGAGTCAAGAATGAAACTACAAGTTGATTCTAATTTTAAACAACCGAAAATGAAGCTACAAGTTGTTTTCAACTTCAAACGAGTCTGGAATGAAGCTACAAGTTGTTTCCAACTTCAATCTAGCCAATAATGAAGCAACAAGTTGTTTCCGGGCTCAACGAGTCAAGAATGAAACTACAAGTTGATTTTAATTTAAACAACCGAAAATGAAGCTACAAGTTGTTTTCAACTTCAAACGAGTCTGGAATGAAGCTACAAGTTGTTTCCAACTTCAATCTAGCCAATAATGAAGCAACAAGTTGTTTCCGGGCTCCAACGAGTCAAGAATGAAACTACAAGTTGATTTTAGTTTAAACAACCGAAAATGAAGCTACAAGTTGTTTTCAACTTCAAACGAGTCTGGAATGAAGCTACAAGTTGTTTCCAACTTCAATCTAGCCAATAATGAAGCAACAAGTTGTTTCCGGGCTCCAACGAGTCAAGAATGAAACTACAAGTTGATTTTAGTTTAAACAACCGAAAATGAAGCTACAAGTTGTTTTCAACTTCAAACGAGTCTGGAATGAAGCTACAAGTTGTTTCCAACTTCAATCTAGCCAATAATGAAGCAACAAGTTGTTTCCGGGCTCAAACGAGTCAAGAATGAAACTACAAGTTGATTTTAATTTTAAACAACCGAAAATGAAGCTACAAGTTGTTTTCAACTTCAAACGAGTCTGGAATGAAGCTATAAGTTGTTTCCTCCAAAAATTCTGTGTCAACCTCTACAGCTGAGGCTGAGTACATTGCAGCTGGAAGCTGTTGTGCACAATTATTGTGGATGAGAAATCAATTACTTGATTATGGATTAAATCTCTCAAAAATCCCAATATTTTGTGACAACACCAGTGCTATTGCTATAACTGAAAATCCAGTACAACACTCAAGAACCAAGCACATTGACATCAAATACCACTTCATAAGGGAACATGTGATGGCTGGTACTGTTGAAATGCATTTTGTTACAAGTGAAGAACAGATTGCAGATATTTTCACAAAGCCTCTTGATGAATCCACATTCACAAGGTTGGTAAGTAAATTAGGTATGTTAAATTTCTCCTAATTTAGAGTGAATTTTTCTGTAATCTGGCAGCCAGAATTGATGATTAATTTTGATTTATCAAAATTGAATTAGTTATAATTCTGGATAAAGTCTAATATTTCAACTGATGAACTAGTGAAATTGTTTCAACTGATGTTTGAAACAATTCCTCTTGTTTTGTTTCTTATTCAACTGATGACACCAGTTGAAGACGCTTTCAACTGATCTTCATCAGTTGAATAGGAAGTTTAAAGAGGCGCTTATTTCATCCGTTGAAAGTATTATCAGATCTGAGCCGTTGAAATTTCTTTTGTCTCTCACCTACTTTATACACACGATCGTGTGTGTAATTTTTGTAGAGTTCAATAAGAGTAATTTCTTCTCAACGGTAATTTCTCAGCCAATCACAGCAATTTTCTGAGAAAGTATTTAAGTGTTTTAATTTATTTTCATTTCTTTTCATCTCACTCTTTCGAATTCTCAAAGCTCTCTTCTCTCTCTGTGCAAAAACAAGCTCTAATTTCTCTTCAAGCTTTCTCTGTAACTGCAATGGCACCAATGAAGAAGTATACTGCACCAAGTGGGTTTATTTATGAGAAGAACAACTTTGCGTCATTTGTGGATACCAAGGCTGTGGAGGAGAAGGAGTATCACAGGATGATGGAGTTCATCAAGTCAAGCCAGCTCTCTTATGCTATGACTGAAGCTCCTACCATCTACCATGAAATAGTGGAGGAGATGTGGACCTCTGCAGAGTTTAATAGTGAGAATGAAACTCTAACTTTCTCTATTAAAAATGAAACTCATTCTGTTAATGCTGATATTATGAAAGCATGCTTTAAGATTCCTGAAGATACTGTTTTATCTTTGCCTAGTGATGTTCAGTTGGTTAATTTACTTTATGCCATGAATTATGTTTTACCAACTGATGCCTTAGGTAAAATAGAAAGAAGGGGTCTTAGGAGAGAATGGAGTTATTTATGTGATGCATTTATTAAAGCATTTTCTGGTAAAATTAGTAATTTCAATGCTCTTACTTCCCAGATTTTACAAATGCTTTACATGTACCTGACTAATGAATATTTCAACTTTGGTGGTTTGATGATCCAAGAAATTGGGGAGAAACTAGGTGATAAAACTGATAGACCTAGGAATATTTATTATGTCAGATTTCTTATGATGCTAGCTAATCATCTCAATGATAAACTAGTTATTACTAACAAGGAAGCCAAGCTTCCCAGTTTTGTGCAGGAAAAGAGAGTCTTTAAAGACCTCTTTAGGATGAATTTATACCCCTCCTTGGAGGTGGTGTACCTGCCAATAATGGAGGATGGAAAGCAAAAAGAGGTACATGGCTTTCCTACTACTCTCTCTCAACCCTCAACTTCTTTGCTTTCTGCCATCAGGGCTGTTGAAGAGGCCCATCAACAGTCCACACAAGTGGCAAAACCCTCTAAAATCAAGTCTTCTAAACCAACCTCAGATGCCTCCCAAAAAGCATCTGTTGTAAAATCCAAGAAACACAAACCTGAGGGGAGTGTGATTGGAGGTTGTGAGGGGGAGGGAAAGGGTGAAAATAAAAGAAGCCCTAAGAATAAGGATGGAGAGATGTGTGTTAACCAGCCTGGCCACTCTGCAGTCTCCCAAAAGACTGTAGATGTTAATATGGAATTAAACACATCCCTAGTAGCATCCTCCCAAAAGGATGTTGCTATTGAAAATAGTCCTCAACCAGGGACACAGTTAAAAAGGGGGAGGGACACCACTTCTTCACCAATAAAGGCCTATGGGAGAAAGAAGTTAAGAAGTGACAAACTGAAGCACTCTGCACACACACAGGCATCCATTCTGGATTTTATGCCCTTAACTTCTCAAAGTCAGATTGATGTGACTTCAATAAATGTGGAGTCACAGCCCCCTTCTTCATCTCAACCAATCACCCATATTTATGATCTTACCATCTCTACTACTCAAACACAATCCCCAACCTCTTCTGTGGATGTGGAATTAATTCACACCACACTTGTAAATTCTCCATCTTTGGATTTCATGGAGAAGCCCCCATCTGAGATTGATCATCATCATTTTGATGATTTGTTGGATCTTTCTCTTCCATTTCCTTCTTCTGTGACAGTGTGTTCTGTGGATTTTCCCTTAAAATCAATCACCACAGACTCAACTATCACAGCTTCTAAACCTATTTCTTCATTTTCTTCAACTGATCTCCCTCATCAGTTGAACAGTGTTTGTCCTTCAACTGATCTGCTTAACAGCTCTCATCAGTTGAATGCATCCTCTACTCATGTTTCAACTGATGTCCCTCATCAGTTGACAACTGCTGTTACTTCAATTAATTTACCTTTTTCTACAGCAGTTGATCACATGGTAGCACAAACACTTCTAGGATTGAGTGGAGTGAGCTATGGAGTGGAGAGGCAGCCTAGTGAGCTGGCAAAAGGAGAGGGTGTGGAGAGTCTGGCATTTTCTTCTAGCCAGGAAAAAGGAGAGGATAAGAGTGACCCTTTAGTAAGGGTAAGTGAGGGAGAGGTGAGTTGTGTGGTGAGCCAAGGGGAGCCCTTGATGCAAGAAAAGAGAGAAATTGAGAGAAATGCAGGTGTCAATGAAGGGTTTAGTGAACAAGAGTTTCAAGCTGATTACAGATCCATATTGGATAGTGTTTCACTAGACCCTGAGACTTTTACTCATGGGATGTCCTCCATTCAAGAATTTGCCAGATTGGACAATCAAGCAGCTGAGAGGCACCTCAATCTGATTCACACTACATCTTCCATGCTTAGAGCAAAGGAGGCATTTACAGCTCTGCCTGCCAATGCTGGAGATGATTTTCATTATGATGATAGTGATGAAGACCTCAATGATGCTCTTGAGGAATCCCTTGTTGAACAACCTACAACTTCTCTACCTTCATGGCTCTCCATGCAGTCTGCCAATGCAACTGTTGTTAGCATGGAGCTGGAAAGGCAAGCCTCCACCATTCTTCAATCACAACCTGGAAGCTCATCCTCCTCTCCAGCCATCTCTGCCACCATTGCCAGTCAAGCTCTGGACAATCTCAAGCTTCACAAATATCAATCTCTCCATTTTCAGCATGAGATAGAGCATCTTAATTCTCTTATTGCCTCTGTTAAGACTGATCTGACCAAACAAATTGATGAAAAGCTTCCAGCTCAGGTCAAATCAGCTCTTTCTGCATCTGAGCAAAAACATCTACAATTGGAAAAGCAAGTGGAAGCTCTGGAAGGAAATGTCTATATCTTAAACTCTAGAATGGATGAGATGTTGCAGCATCAAAGAATTCAGACTGGACTTCTTCAACATCTTCTTCTTGCCTCTGGTGTTTCACTTCCCAGTCCAACCCCTACACTTGCTGCTAACAAAAAGGGGGAGAAAGAATTACCAACTCCTGCAGAATTGATCAGTCAAATTCCTCCTCCTTTCCACACTGAAAGGGAAAAGCAAAAGATTGAAAGGATGAAAGAATTGGACTCCATTGCAAAGAGAGTGGCTCAACTGGGCAAGAAATCTTCCACATCTTCTACAGCCACCACAGCTCAAATCTCTTTTCCAACCACAACCACAATTCTCAGGGTGATTACACCTGAGATTGTTATCCCTTCCAAGACAGAAAAGGGTGAGCCATCAATTGTGAATGAATTCAAGCCCATTCTGTTTCCAAACAATTGTGGTTACTCCAAGCCTGGGAAAGACTCAAGCTCAATCTACTTTCCACTAGCCAGGCCTGACAAAAATGAATACAAGCTTTTGGGCCAAGAAATCAAAAGTTATAAAGACTGTGCAGATGTGGCCTTAAAGGCTCATTTTGCCATCATCTATAGAGAAGGCCAGAAGCTGTTTATTGGAACTGGCCATCCTCACTACTCATTTGCAAAAGCTGAAGAGGTGGCCAGAGAATGTGAAAAAGAGGAGTTTGAATCCCAACTCTCTTTGAACCAAATAGAGGTTGATGAAAGGTATGCTATTGAGCTGGAAGAGGAGTTGGCAGCTGAGCTTTTAAATGAGGAAAGATTGCCTCTTGAATCTTCTCCAAAGAAAAAGAGAGTCAAATCTAAGACTAAGATGCCTGAGGCAGCCAAGAGAAGAGAAGAAGTGCCAGAAAAGCCTATCTCAAAGCCTTCTTCTCCAATCAAGGATACCACAGTAGTGCATCCAGATGTCAACTTCCATGATGAGCCAATAATGCCAAAGGAGGAGCCAATTGACTTGGAAGATATCCCAATTCCAGCTTTTCTTGTTCAAGAATCTTCCAAGCCAAAGAAGAAAGTCAAGTCTGTGGCTAAGAGGATGGCTAACCCTCCTAAACCTCCAAAAGAACCTGAAAATCCTGATGACTATCTGATCATTGCTAACATTGAAGAAATTTCTGAGTTGGAGCTGGAGCTGGATGATCTTCAAGAAGTAAGAGGAATAGAAGCAACTTCAAAGTTACCTGAAAGATTGGTATTCTCTTACAAAAACAAGGGTGATGTCATCTGGCCTCTTCACAGAGTTCTGAATTCTGAGGGATTCAGTTCTCTAACAAAAATATATGGATCTATGAAGAGGACTGGAGGATTCACACCACCTGCAAAGCAAATGGTATTAAAGAGAATCCTTGAGATCAGGAAAGAATGGAACTCAGATGCTAGTCTACAAAGAAGGCTGAAAATTCCCTACACTGGAAAGAAAATTCATCATGAACCTACTCCAGTCATTGAATTTAGGGACAATCAAGGTGTTAGGAGATTTTTCAGACCTAAAGATCAACTCAAGGTTGCTAGCTTGAATACTCTGAAGACTCTCCAATCCAAGCTCAACAGACAAGATAGTGATGAAGAATGGTTCTACAGGATCTTTCAGAAGCAGATTAATATTCTTGAAGAAAAACTTAAGTCCAGAAGAAGAATATCTTCTAGGAACAAGTAACTGCTCAGTCTAGAGGAGCATAATCATCTGTAATCTTTTCTAACTCTTGTATTTAAATTCTGCATTTTATTTTATTAATCTTTTGTTATCATCAAGTGTAGAATTTATGTCTGCATCTTCTCCAGTCATAAATTGGGGGAGATTGTTAGGAATCAATAATTTTTGATGATAACATAAACATTTTTGTAACATGTCTTACTTAGAATCTTTATCAAATTTCAGTTGTAATTGTTACATTTCTTGTCTTTGGGAATTATCAACGGATGGGTAGAATAGGATGGCTAATTGTAAATATCCAATGCCATGTAATTTTATCTAAGTGAAGGATATTCAACTGATGAGATGTAACTGTTCAACTGATGAAGACTGGATGATGTTTCAACTGATGAAAATCAAGCATTCAACTGAAGACAAAGTGTTCAACGGATGATGCTGAAGAATTCAACTGATGAGACTGGAACATCATTCAACTGATGGAGTTTGTAATTCATTCAACTGATGAGCCAGGCATTCAACTGATAAAGTCAAGAGCAGTTGAAAGCAACCAGAACTTTCAACTGATGAAGCAAAGAGCAGTTGAAAGTGACTAGAGCTTAAGTCTGACAAATCACATGGATCGAATTACACTAAAATAGACATGGAAGCCTAATTAGGAAAATAAAGAAGAAGCAGAAACATACTTATCTCATGCAGTGCAATCTGGATCAAATCAAGGTGATGGTCAAAGATGAAGACATCTCAGAAAGCATGCATAAGACAAAGTTGTGCAGCATTGTTTTTAGATTAGAGTGCATTTTGTAATCTAGCTAAAAGCTTTGTAAAACTTGGAGTATATAACCAAGTTAGAAGCATCAGTTGAACTTGTTCAAATTACTAGAGAGAAAAATCTGAGAGATAGAACTTGTTTTGAGTGATGAACCAGCAGCTGTGCGAATTGTAAACAATCCACAGATTCTTCTATATAAAATCTCACGGGTGGATCATTCAATCCACCCGTATTTTTAATACTTGGTGTTTTTCTGTTTATTGTGTTCTTAGTGTATTGTTCTTGAATCTTTTAAACTTGTAAAAGATTGTATTCAACCCCCCCTTCTACAATCTTTCTCATAGTTGGTGTAAAATAACAAGCTAGAAGTTGGTGTCAACTTCAAACGAGTATAGAATGAAGCTACAAGTTGTCACCAACTTCAATCTAGCCAGTAATGAAGCAACAAGTTGTTTACATGTTTAAACGAGTCAAGAATGAAACTACAAGTTGATTCTAATTTTAAACAACCGAAAATGAAGCTACAAGTTGTTTTCAACTTCAAACGAGTCTGGAATGAAGCTACAAGTTGTTTCCAACTTCAAACTAGCCAATAATGAAGCAGCAACTTGTTTCCGGGCTCAAACGAGTCAAGAATTAAACTTCAAGTTGATTCCAATTTTAAACAACCGAAAATGAAGCTACAAGTTGTTTTCAACTTCAAACGAGTCTGGAATGAAGCTACAAGTTGTTTCCAATTTCAATCTAGCGAATAATGAAGCAACAAGTTGTTTCCGGACTCCAACGAGTCAAGAATGAAACTAAAAGTTGATTCTAATTTTAAACAACCGAAAATGAAGCTACAAGTTGTTTTCAAATTCAAACGAGTCTAGAATGAAGCTACAAGTTCTCTCCAACTTCAATCTAGCCAGTAATGAAGCAACAAGTTGTTTACAGGTTTAAACGAGTCAACAATGAAACTACAAGTTGATTCTAATTTTAAACAACCGAAAATGAAGCTACAAGTTGTTTTCAACTTCAAACGAGTCTGGAATGAAGCTACAAGTTGTTTCCAACTTCAAACTAGCCAATAATGAAGCACCAACTTGTTTCCAGGCTCAAACGGGTCAAGAATTAAACTTCAAGTTGATTCCAATTTTAAACAACCGAAAATGAAGCTACAAGTTGTTTTCGACTTCAAACGAGTCTGGAATGAAGCTACAAGTTGTTTCCAACTTCAATCTAGCGAATAATGAAGCAACAAGTTGTTTCCGGACTCCAACGAGTCAAGAATGAAACTAAAAGTTGATTCTAATTTTAAACAACCGAAAATGAAGCTACAAGTTGTTTTCAACTTCAAACGAGTCTGGAATGAAGCTACAAGTTTTTCAAACTTCAATCTAGACAATAATGAAGAAACAAGCTGTTTACAGGCTTAAACGAATCAAGAATGAAACTATAAGTTGATTCTAATTTTAACAACCGAAAACGAAGCTACAAGTTGTTTTCAACTTCAAACGAGTTTGGAATGGAGCTACAAGTTGTTTCCAACTTCAATCTAGCCAATGATGAAGCAACAAGTTGTTTACTTGCTTAAACGGGTCAAGAATGAAACTACAAGTTGATTTTAATTTTAAACAACCGAAAATGAAGCTACAATTTGTTTTCAACTTCAAACGAGTCTGGAATGAAGCTACAAGTTGTTTCCAATTTCTATCTAGCGAATAATGAAGCAACAAGTTGTTTCCGGACTCCAACGAGTCAAGAATGAAACTAAAAGTTGATTCTAATTTTAAACAACCGAAAATGAAGCTACAAGTTGTTTTCAAATTCAAACGAGTCTAGAATGAAGCTACAAGTTGTTTCCAACTTCAATCTAGCCAATAATGAAGCAACAAGTTGTTTACATGCTTAAACGAGTCAAGAATAAAATTACAAGTTGATTCTAATTTTAAACAACCGAAAATGAAGCTACAAGTTGTTTTCAACTTCAAACGAGTCTGGAATGAAGTTACAAGTTGTTTCCAACTTCAATCTAGCCAATAATGAAGCAACAAGTTGTTTCCGGGCTCAAACGGGTCAAGAATGAAACTACAAGTTGATTCTAATTTTAAACAACCGAAAATGAAGCTACAAGTTGTTTTAAACTTCAAACGAGTCTGGAATGAAACTCCAAGTTGTTTCCAACTTCAATCTAGTCAATAATGAAGCAACAAGTTGTTTACAGGTTTAAACGAGTCAAGAATGAAACTAAAAGTTGATTCTAATTTTAAACAACCGGAAATGAAGCTACAAGTTCTTTTTAACTTCAAACAAGTCTGGAATGAAGCTACAAGTTGTTTCCAACTTCAATCTAGCCAATAATGAATCAACAAGTTGTTTAAAGGCTTAAACGAGTCAAGAATGAAACTATAAGTTGATTCTAATTTGTAACATCTGAAAACGAAGCTAGAAGTTGGTGTCAACTTCAAACGAGTATAGAATGAAGCTACAAGTTGTCACCAACTTCAATCTAGCCAGTAATGAAGCAACAAGTTGTTTACATGTTTAAACGAGTCAAGAATGAAACTACAAGTTGATTCTAATTTTAAACAACCGAAAATGAAGCTACCAGTTGTTTTCAACTTCAAACGAGTCTGGAATGAAGATACAAGTTGTTTCCAACTTCAAACTAGCCAATAATGAAGCAGCAACTTGTTTCCGGGCTCAAACGAGTCAAGAATTAAACTTCAAGTTGATTCCAATTTTAAACAACCGAAAATGAAGCTACAAGTTGTTTTCAACTTCAAACGAGTCTGGAATGAAGCTACAAGTTGTTTCCAACTTCCAACTTGCCAATAATGAAGCAGCAAGTTGTTTCCAGGCTCAAACGAGTCAAGAATGAAACTACAAGTTGATTCTAATTTTAAACAACCAAAAATGAAGCTACAAGTTGTTTTCGACTTCAAACGAGTCTGGAATGAAGCTAAAAGTTTTTCAAACTTCAATCTAGACAATTATGAAGAAACAAGGTGTTTACAGGCTTAAACGAATCAAGAATGAAACTATAAGTTGATTCTAATTTGTAACATCTGAAAACGAAGCTAGAAGTTGGTGTCAACTTCAAACGAGTATAGAATGAAGCTACAAGTTGTCTCCAACTTCAATCTAGCCAGTAATGAAGCAACAAGTTGTTTACATGTTTAAACGAGTCAAGAATGAAACTACAAGTTGATTCTAATTTTAAACAACCGAAAATGAAGCTACAAGTTATTTTCAACTTCAAACGAGTCTGGAATGAAGCTACAAGTTGTTTCCAACTTCAAACTAGCCAATAATGAAGCAGCAAGTTGTTTCCAGGCTCAAACGAGTCAAGAATGAAACTACAAGTTCATTCTAATTTTAAACAACCAAAAATGAAGCTACAAGTTGTTTTCGACTTCAAACGAGTCTGGAATGAAGCTACAAGTTTTTCAAACTTCAATCTAGACAATAATGAAGAAACAAGCTGTTTACAGGCTTAAACGAATCAAGAATGAAACTATAAGTTGATTCTAATTTTAACAACCGAAAACGAAGCTAGAAGTTGTTTTCAACTTCAAACGAGTTTGGAATGGAGCTACAAGTTGTTTCCAACTTCAATCTAGCCAATGATGAAGCAACAAGTTGTTTACATGCTTAAACGAGTCAAGAATGAAACTACAAATTGATTTTAATTTTAAACAACCGAAAATGAAGCTACAATTTGTTTTCAACTTCAAACGAGTCTGGAATGAAGCTACAAGTAGTTTCCAATTTCAATCTAGCGAATAATGAAGCAACAAGTTGTTTCCGGACTCCAACGAGTCAAGAATGAAACTAAAAGTTGATTCTAATTTTAAACAACCGAAAATGAAGCTACAAGTTGTTTTCAAATTCAAACGAGTCTAGAATGAAGCTACAAATTGTTTCCAACTTCAATCTAGCCAATAATGAAGCAACAAGTTGTTTACAGACTTAAACGAGTCAAGAATAAAATTACAAGTTGATTCTAATTTTAAACAACCGAAAATAAAGCTACAAGTTGTTTTCAACTTCAAACGAGTCTGGAATGAAGCTACAAGTTGTTTCCAACTTCAAACTAGCCAATAATGAAGCAGCAAGTTGTTTTCGGGCTCAAACGAGTCAAGAATTAAACTTCAAGTTGATTCCAATTTTAAACAACCGAAAATGAAGCTACAAGTTGTTTTCAACTTCAAACGAGACTGGAATGAAGCTACAAGTTGTTTCCAACTTCAAACTTGCCAATAATGAAGCAGCAAGTTGTTTCCAGGCTCAAACGAGTCAAGAATGAAACTACAAGTTGATTCTAATTTTAAACAACCAAAAATGAAGCTACAAGTTGTTTTCGACTTCAAACGAGTCTGGAATGAAGCTACAAGTTTTTCAAACTTCAATCTAGACAATTATGAAGAAACAAGCTGTTTACAGGCTTAAACGAATCAAGAATGAAACTATAAGTTGATTCTAATTTGTAACATCTGAAAACGAAGCTAGAAGTTGGTGTCAACTTCAAACGAGTATAGAATGAAACTACAAGTTGTCTCCAACTTCAATCTAGCCAGTAATGAAGCAACAAGTTGTTTACATGTTTAAACGAGTCAAGAATGAAACTACAAGTTGATTCTAATTTTAAACAACCGAAAATGAAGCTACAAGTTGTTTTCAACTTCAAATGAGTCTGGAATGAAGCTACAAGTTGTTTCCAACTTCAAACTAGCCAATAATGAAGCAGCAAGTTGTTTCCGGGCTCAAACGAGTCAAGAATGAAACTTCAAGTTGATTCCAATTTTAAACAACCGAAAATGAAGCTACAAGTTGTTTTCAACTTCAAACGAGTCTGGAATGAAGCTACAAGTTGTTTCCAACTTCAAACTAGCCAATAATGAAGCAGCAAGTTGTTTCCAGGCTCAAACGAGTCAAGAATGAAACTCCAAGTTGATTCTAATTTTAACAACCGAAAACGAAGCTACAAGTTGTTTTCAACTTCAAACGAGTTTGGAATGGAGCTACAAGTTGTTTCCAACTTCAATCTAGCCAATGATGAAGCAACAAGTTGTTTACTTGCTTAAACGGGTCAAGAATGAAACTACAAGTTGATTTTAATTTTAAACAACCGAAAATGAAGCTACAATTTGTTTTCAACTTCAAACGAGTCTGGAATGAAGCTACAAGTTGTTTCCAATTTCTATCTAGCGAATAATGAAGCAACAAGTTGTTTCCGGACTCCAACGAGTCAAGAATGAAACTAAAAGTTGATTCTAATTTTAAACAACCGAAAATGAAGCTACAAGTTGTTTTCAAATTCAAACGAGTCTAGAATGAAGCTACAAGTTGTTTCCAACTTCAATCTAGCCAATAATGAAGCAACAAGTTGTTTACATGCTTAAACGAGTCAAGAATAAAATTACAAGTTGATTCTAATTTTAAACAACCGAAAATGAAGCTACAAGTTGTTTTCAACTTCAAACGAGTCTGGAATGAAGTTACAAGTTGTTTCCAACTTCAATCTAGCCAATAATGAAGCAACAAGTTGTTTCCGGGCTCAAACGGGTCAAGAATGAAACTACAAGTTGATTCTAATTTTAAACAACCGAAAATGAAGCTACAAGTTGTTTTAAACTTCAAACGAGTCTGGAATGAAACTCCAAGTTGTTTCCAACTTCAATCTAGTCAATAATGAAGCAACAAGTTGTTTACAGGTTTAAACGAGTCAAGAATGAAACTAAAAGTTGATTCTAATTTTAAACAACCGGAAATGAAGCTACAAGTTCTTTTTAACTTCAAACAAGTCTGGAATGAAGCTACAAGTTGTTTCCAACTTCAATCTAGCCAATAATGAATCAACAAGTTGTTTAAAGGCTTAAACGAGTCAAGAATGAAACTATAAGTTGATTCTAATTTGTAACATCTGAAAACGAAGCTAGAAGTTGGTGTCAACTTCAAATGAGTATAGAATGAAGCTACAAGTTGTCACCAACTTCAATCTAGCCAGTAATGAAGCAACAAGTTGTTTACATGTTTAAACGAGTCAAGAATGAAACTACAAGTTGATTCTAATTTTAAACAACCGAAAATGAAGCTACCAGTTGTTTTCAACTTCAAACGAGTCTGGAATGAAGATACAAGTTGTTTCCAACTTCAAACTAGCCAATAATGAAGCAGCAACTTGTTTCCGGGCTCAAACGAGTCAAGAATTAAACTTCAAGTTGATTCCAATTTTAAACAACCGAAAATGAAGCTACAAGTTGTTTTCAACTTCAAACGAGTCTGGAATGAAGCTACAAGTTGTTTCCAACTTCCAACTTGCCAATAATGAAGCAGCAAGTTGTTTCCAGGCTCAAACGAGTCAAGAATGAAACTACAAGTTGATTCTAATTTTAAACAACCAAAAATGAAGCTACAAGTTGTTTTCGACTTCAAACGAGTCTGGAATGAAGCTAAAAGTTTTTCAAACTTCAATCTAGACAATTATGAAGAAACAAGGTGTTTACAGGCTTAAACGAATCAAGAATGAAACTATAAGTTGATTCTAATTTGTAACATCTGAAAACGAAGCTAGAAGTTGGTGTCAACTTCAAACGAGTATAGAATGAAGCTACAAGTTGTCTCCAACTTCAATCTAGCCAGTAATGAAGCAACAAGTTGTTTACATGTTTAAACGAGTCAAGAATGAAACTACAAGTTGATTCTAATTTTAAACAACCGAAAATGAAGCTACAAGTTATTTTCAACTTCAAACGAGTCTGGAATGAAGCTACAAGTTGTTTCCAACTTCAAACTAGCCAATAATGAAGCAGCAAGTTGTTTCCAGGCTCAAACGAGTCAAGAATGAAACTACAAGTTCATTCTAATTTTAAACAACCAAAAATGAAGCTACAAGTTGTTTTCGACTTCAAACGAGTCTGGAATGAAGCTACAAGTTTTTCAAACTTCAATCTAGACAATAATGAAGAAACAAGCTGTTTACAGGCTTAAACGAATCAAGAATGAAACTATAAGTTGATTCTAATTTTAACAACCGAAAACGAAGCTAGAAGTTGTTTTCAACTTCAAACGAGTTTGGAATGGAGCTACAAGTTGTTTCCAACTTCAATCTAGCCAATGATGAAGCAACAAGTTGTTTACATGCTTAAACGAGTCAAGAATGAAACTACAAATTGATTTTAATTTTAAACAACCGAAAATGAAGCTACAATTTGTTTTCAACTTCAAACGAGTCTGGAATGAAGCTACAAGTAGTTTCCAATTTCAATCTAGCGAATAATGAAGCAACAAGTTGTTTCCGGACTCCAACGAGTCAAGAATGAAACTAAAAGTTGATTCTAATTTTAAACAACCGAAAATGAAGCTACAAGTTGTTTTCAAATTCAAACGAGTCTAGAATGAAGCTACAAATTGTTTCCAACTTCAATCTAGCCAATAATGAAGCAACAAGTTGTTTACAGACTTAAACGAGTCAAGAATAAAATTACAAGTTGATTCTAATTTTAAACAACCGAAAATAAAGCTACAAGTTGTTTTCAACTTCAAACGAGTCTGGAATGAAGCTACAAGTTGTTTCCAACTTCAAACTAGCCAATAATGAAGCAGCAAGTTGTTTTCGGGCTCAAACGAGTCAAGAATTAAACTTCAAGTTGATTCCAATTTTAAACAACCGAAAATGAAGCTACAAGTTGTTTTCAACTTCAAACGAGACTGGAATGAAGCTACAAGTTGTTTCCAACTTCAAACTTGCCAATAATGAAGCAGCAAGTTGTTTCCAGGCTCAAACGAGTCAAGAATGAAACTACAAGTTGATTCTAATTTTAAACAACCAAAAATGAAGCTACAAGTTCTTTTCGACTTCAAACGAGTCTGGAATGAAGCTACAAGTTTTTCAAACTTCAATCTAGACAATTATGAAGAAACAAGCTGTTTACAGGCTTAAACGAATCAAGAATGAAACTATAAGTTGATTCTAATTTGTAACATCTGAAAACGAAGCTAGAAGTTGGTGTCAACTTCAAACGAGTATAGAATGAAACTACAAGTTGTCTCCAACTTCAATCTAGCCAGTAATGAAGCAACAAGTTGTTTACATGTTTAAACGAGTCAAGAATGAAACTACAAGTTGATTCTAATTTTAAACAACCGAAAATGAAGCTACAAGTTGTTTTCAACTTCAAATGAGTCTGGAATGAAGCTACAAGTTGTTTCCAACTTCAAACTAGCCAATAATGAAGCAGCAAGTTGTTTCCGGGCTCAAACGAGTCAAGAATGAAACTTCAAGTTGATTCCAATTTTAAACAACCGAAAATGAAGCTACAAGTTGTTTTCAACTTCAAACGAGTCTGGAATGAAGCTACAAGTTGTTTCCAACTTCAAACTAGCCAATAATGAAGCAGCAAGTTGTTTCCAGGCTCAAACGAGTCAAGAATGAAACTCCAAGTTCATTCTAATTTTAAACAACCAAAAATGAAGCTACAATTTGTTTTCAACTTCAAACGAGTCTGGAATGAAGCTACAAGTTTTTCAAACTTCAATCTAGACAATAATGAAGAAACAAGCTGTTTACAGGCTTAAACGAATCAAGAATGAAACTATAAGTTGATTCTAATTTTAACAACCGAAAACGAAGCTACAAGTTGTTTTCAACTTCAAACGAGTTTGGAATGGAGCTACAAGTTGTTTCCAACTTCAATCTAGCCAATGATGAAGCAACAAGTTGTTTACATGCTTAAACGAGTCAAGAATGAAACTACAAGTTGATTTTAATTTTAAACAACCGAAAATGAAGCTACAATTTGTTTTCAACTTCAAACGAGTCTGGAATGAAGCTACAAGTTGTTTCCAATTTCTATCTAGCGAATAATGAAGCAACAAGTTGTTTCCGGACTCCAACGAGTCAAGAATGAAACTAAAAGTTGATTCTAATTTTAAACAACCGAAAATGAAGCTACAAGTTGTTTTCAAATTCAAACGAGTCTAGAATGAAGCTACAAGTTGTTTCCAACTTCAATCTAGCCAATAATGAAGCAACAAGTTGTTTACATGCTTAAACGAGTCAAGAATAAAATTACAAGTTGATTCTAATTTTAAACAACCGAAAATGAAGCTACAAGTTGTTTTCAACTTCAAACGAGTCTGGAATGAAGTTACAAGTTGTTTCCAACATCAATCTAGCCAATAATGAAGCAACAAGTTGTTTCCGGGCTCAAACGGGTCAAGAATGAAACTACAAGTTGATTCTAATTTTAAACAACCGAAAATGAAGCTACAAGTTGTTTTAAACTTCAAACGAGTCTGGAATGAAACTCCAAGTTGTTTCCAACTTCAATCTAGTCAATAATGAAGCAACAAGTTGTTTACAGGTTTAAACGAGTCAAGAATGAAACTAAAAGTTGATTCTAATTTTAAACAACCGGAAATGAAGCTACAAGTTCTTTTTAACTTCAAACAAGTCTGGAATGAAGCTACAAGTTGTTTCCAACTTCAATCTAGCCAATAATGAATCAACAAGTTGTTTATAGGCTTAAACGAGTCAAGAATGAAACTATAAGTTGATTCTAATTTGTAACATCTGAAAACGAAGCTAGAAGTTGGTGTCAACTTCAAACGAGTATAGAATGAAGCTACAAGTTGTCTCCAACTTCAATCTAGCCAGTAATGAAGCAACAAGTTGTTTACATGTTTAAACGAGTCAAGAATGAAACTACAAGTTGATTCTAATTTTAAACAACCGAAAATGAAGCTACAAGTTATTTTTAACTTCAAACGAGTCTGGAATGAAGCTACAAGTTGTTTCCAACTTCAAACTAGCCAATAATGAAGCAGCAAGTTGTTTTCGGGCTCAAACGAGTCAAGAATTAAACTTCAAGTTGATTCCAATTTTAGACAACCGAAAATGAAGCTACAAGTTGTTTTCAACTTCAAACGAGTCTGGAATGAAGCTACAAGTTGTTTCCAACTTCAAACCTGCCAATAATGAAGCAGCAAGTTGTTTCCCGGCTCAAACGAGTCAAGAATGAAACTACAAGTTTATTCTAATTTTAAACAACCAAAAATGAAGCTACAAGTTGTTTTCGACTTCAAACGAGTCTGGAATGAAGCTACAAGTTTTTCAAACTTCAATCTAGACAATTATGAAGAAACAAGCTGTTTACAGGCTTAAACGAATCAAGAATGAAACTATAAGTTGATTCTAATTTTAACAACCGAAAACGAAGCTACAAGTTGTTTTCAACTTCAAACGAGTTTGGAATGGAGCTACAAGTTGTTTCCAACTTCAATCTAGCCAATGATGAAGCAACAAGTTGTTTACATGCTTAAACGAGTCAAGAATGAAACTACAAGTTGATTTTAATTTTAAACAACCGAAAATGAAGCTACAATTTGTTTTCAACTTCAAACGAGTCTGGAATGAAGCTACAAGTTATTTCCAATTTCAATCTAGCGAATAATGAAGCAACAAGTTGTTTCCGGACTCCAACGAGTCAAGAATGAAACTAAAAGTTGATTCTAATTTTAAACAACCGAAAATGAAGCTACAAGTTGTTTTCAAATTCAAACGAGTCTAGAATGAAGCTACAAGTTGTTTCCAACTTTAATCTAGCCAATAATGAAGCAACAAGTTGTTTACAGGCTTAAACGAGTCAAGAATAAAATTACAAGTTGATTCTAATTTTAAACAACCGAAAATGAAGCTACAAGTTGTTTTCAACTTCAAACGAGTCTGGAATGAAGTTACAAGTTGTTTCCAACTTCAATCTAGCCAATAATGAAGCAACAAGTTGTTTCCGGGCTCAAACGGGTCAAGAATGAAACTACAAGTTGATTCTAATTTTAAACAACCGAAAATGAAGCTACAAGTTGTTTTAAACTTCAAACGAGTCTGGAATGAAACTCCAAGTTGTTTCCAACTTCAATCTAGTCAATAATGAAGCAACAAGTTGTTTACAGGTTTAAACGAGTCAAGAATGAAACTAAAAGTTGATTCTAATTTTAAACAACCAGAAATGAAGCTACAAGTTCTTTTTAACTTCAAACAAGTCTGGAATGAAGCTACAAGTTGTTTCCAACTTCAATCTAGCCAATAATGAATCAACAAGTTGTTTATAGGCTTAAACGAGTCAAGAATGAAACTATAAGTTGATTCTAATTTGTAACATCTGAAAACGAAGCTAGAAGTTGGTGTCAACTTCAAACGAGTATAGAATGAAGCTACAAGTTGTCTCCAACTTCAATCTAGCCAGTAATGAAGCAACAAGTTGTTTACATGTTTAAATGAGTCAAGAATGAAACTACAAGTTGATTCTAATTTTAAACAACCGAAAATGAAGCTACAAGTTGTTTTTAACTTCAAACGAGTCTGGAATGAAGCTACAAGTTGTTTCCAACTTCAAACTAGCCAATAATGAAGCAACAAGTTGTTTTCGGGCTCAAACGAGTCAAGAATTAAACTTCAAGTTGATTCCAATTTTAGACAACCGAAAATGAAGCTACAAGTTGTTTTCAACTTCAAACGAGTCTGGAATGAAGCTACAAGTTGTTTCCAACTTCAAACTTGCCAATAATGAAGCAGCAAGTTGTTTCCAAGCTCAAACGAGTCAAGAATGAAACTACAAGTTGATTCTAATTTTAAACAACCAAAAATGAAGCTACAAGTTGTTTTCGACTTCAAACGAGTCTGGAATGAAGCTACAAGTTTTTCAAACTTCAATCTAGACAATTATGAAGAAACAAGCTGTTTACAGGCTTAAACGAATCAAGAATGAAACTATAAGTTGATTCTAATTTGTAACATCTGAAAACGAAGCTAGAAGTTGGTGTCAACTTCAAACGAGTGTAGAATGAAGCTACAAGTTGTCTCCAACTTCAATCTAGCCAGTAATGAAGCAACAAGTTGTTTACATGTTTAAACGAGTCAAGAATGAAACTACAAGTTGATTCTAATTTTAAACAACCGAAAATGAAGCTACAAGTTGTTTTCAACTTCAAACGAGTCTGGAATAAAGCTACAAGTTGTTTCCAACTTCAAACTAGCCAATAATGAAGCAGCAAGTTGTTTCCGGGCTCAAACGAGTCAAGAATGAAACTTCAAGTTGATTCCAATTTTAAACAACCGCAAATGAAGCTACAAGTTGTTTTCAACTTCAAACGAGTCTGGAATGAAGCTACAAGTTGTTTCCAACTTCAAACTAGCCAATAATGAAGCAGCAAGTTGTTTCCAGGCTCAAACGAGTCAAGAATGAAACTACAAGTTCATTCTAATTTTAAACAACCAAAAATGAAGCTACAAGTTGTTTTCAACTTCAAACGAGTCTGGAATGAAGCTACAAGTTGTTTCCAATTTCAATCTAGCGAATAATGAAGCAACAAGTTGTTTCCGGACTCCAACGAGTCAAGAATGAAACTAAAAGTTGATTCTAATTTTAAACAACCGAAAATGAAGCTACAAGTTGTTTTCAAATTCAAACGAGTCTAGAATGAAGCTACAAGTTGTTTCCAACTTCAATCTAGCCAATAATGAAGCAACAAGTTGTTTACAGGCTTAAACGAGTCAAGAATAAAATTACAAGTTGATTCTAATTTTAAACAACCGAAACTGAAGCTACAAGTTGTTTTCAACTTCAAACGAGTCTGGAATGAAGTTACAAGTTGTTTCCAACTTCAATCTAGCCAATAATGAAGCAACAAGTTGTTTCCGGGCTCAAACGGGTCAAGAATGAAACTACAAGTTGATTCTAATTTTAAACAACCGAAAATGAAGCTACAAGTTGTTTTAAACTTCAAACGAGTCTGGAATGAAACTCCAAGTTGTTTCCAACTTCAATCTAGCCAATAATGAAGCAACAAGTTGTTTACAGGTTTAAACGAGTCAAGAATGAAACTAAAAGTTGATTCTAATTTTAAACAACCGGAAATGAAGCTACAAGTTGTTTTTAAATTCAAACAAGTCTGGAATGAAGCTACAAGTTGTTTCCAACTTCAATCTAGCCAATAATGAAGCAACAAGTTGTTTATAGGCTTAAACGAGTCAAGAATGAAACTATAAGTTGATTCTAATTTGTAACATCTGAAAACGAAGCTAGAAGTTGGTGTCAACTTCAAACGATTATAGAATGAAGCTACAAGTTGTCTCCAACTTCAATCTAGCCAGTAATGAAGCAACAAGTTGTTTACATGTTTAAACGAGTCAAGAATGAAACTACAAGTTGATTCTAATTTTAAACAACCGAAAATGAAGCTACAAGTTGTTTTCAACTTCAAACGAGTCTGGAATGAAGCTACAAGTTGTTTCCAACTTCAAACTAGCCAATAATGAAGCAGCAAGTTGTTTCCGGGCTCAAACGAGTCAAGAATTAAACTTCAAGTTGATTCCAATTTTAAACAACCGAAAATGAAGCTACAAGTTGTTTTTAACTTCAAACGAGTCTGGAATGAAGCTACAAGTTGTTTCCAACTTCAAACTTGCCAATAATGAAGCAGCAAGTTGTTTCCAGGCTCAAACGAGTCAAGAATAAAATTACAAGTTGATTCTAATTTTAAACAACCGAAACTGAAGCTACAAGTTGTTTCCAACTTCAAACGAGTCTGGAATGAAGTTACAAGTTGTTTCCAACTTCAATCTAGCCAATAATGAAGCACCAAGTTGTTTCCGGGCTCAAACGGGTCAAGAATGAAACTACAAGTTGATTCTAATTTTAAACAACCGAAAATGAAGCTACAAGTTGTTTTAAACTTCAAACGAGTCTGGAATGAAACTCCAAGTTGTTTCCAACTTCAATCTAGCCAATAATGAAGCAACAAGTTGTTTACAGGTTTAAACGAGTCAAGAATGAAACTAAAAGTTGATTCTAATTTTAAGCAACCGGAAATGAAGCTACAAGTTGTTTTTAAATTCAAACAAGTCTGGAATGAAGCTACAAGTTGTTTCCAACTTCAATCTAGCCAATAATGAAGCAACAAGTTGTTTATAGGCTAAAACGAGTCAAGAATGAAACTATAAGTTGATTCTAATTTGTAACATCTGAAAACGAAGCTAGAAGTTGGTGTCAACTTCAAACGAGTATAGAATGAAGCTACAAGTTGTCTCCAACTTCAATCTAGCCAGTAATGAAGCAACAAGTTGTTTACATGTTTAAACGAGTCAAGAATGAAACTACAAGTTGATTCTAATTTTAAACAACCGAAAATGAAGCTACAAGTTGTTTTCAACTTCAAACGAGTCTTGAATGAAGCTACAAGTTGTTTCCAACTTCAAACTAGCCAATAATGAAGCAGCAAGTTGTTTCCGGGCTCAAACGAGTCAAGAATTAAACTTCAAGTTGATTCCAATTTTAAACAACCGAAAATGAAGCTACAAGTTGTTTTTAACTTCAAACGAGTCTGGAATGAAGCTACAAGTTGTTTCCAACTTCAAACTTGCCAATAATGAAGCAGCAAGTTGTTTCCAGGCTCAAACGAGTCAAGAATGAAACTACAAGTTCATTCTAATTTTAAACAACCAAAAATGAAGCTACAAGTTGTTTTCGACTTCAAACGAGTCTGGAATGAAGCTACAAGTTTTTCAAACTTCAATCTAGACAATTATGAAGAAACAAGCTGTTATAGGCTTAAACGAATCAAGAATGAAACTATAAGTTGATTCTAATTTGTAACATCTGAAAACGAAGCTAGAAGTTGGTGTCAACTTCAAACGAGTGTAGAATGAAGCTACAAGTTGTCTCCAACTTCAATCTAGCCAGTAATGAAGCAACAAGTTGTTTACATGTTTAAACGAGTCAAGAATGAAACTACAAGTTGATTCTAATTTTAAACAACCGAAAATGAAGCTACAAGTTGTTTTCAACTTCAAACAAGTCTGGAATGAAGCTACAAGTTGTTTCCAACTTCAAACTAGCCAATAATGAAGCAGCAAGTTGTTTCCGGGCTCAAACGAGTCAAGAATGAAACTTCAAGTTGATTCCAATTTTAAACAACCGAAAATGAAGCTACAAGTTGTTTTCAACTTCAAACGAGTCTGGAATGAAGCTACAAGTTGTTTCCAACTTCAAACTAGCCAATAATGAAGCAGCAAGTTGTTTCCAGGCTCAAACGAGTCAAGAATGAAACTACAAGTTCATTCTAATTTTAAACAACCAAAAATGAAGCTACAAGTTGTTTTCGACTTCAAACGAGTCTGGAATGAAGCTACAAGTTTTTCAAACTTCAATCTAGACAATAATGAAGAAACAAGCTGTTTACAGGCTTAAACGAATCAAGAATGAAACTATAAGTTGATTCTAATTTTAACAACCGAAAACGAAGCTACAAGTTGTTTTCAACTTCAAACGAGTTTGGAATGGAGCTACAAGTTGTTTCCAACTTCAAACTAGCCAATAATGAAGCAGCAAGTTGTTTCCAGGCTCAAACGAGTCAAGAATGAAACTACAAGTTCATTCTAATTTTAAACAACCAAAAATGAAGCTACAAGTTGTTTTCAACTTCAAACGAGTCTGGAATGAAGCTACAAGTTGTTTCCAATTTCAATCTAGCGAATAATGAAGCAACAAGTTGTTTCCGGACTCCAACGAGTCAAGAATGAAACTAAAAGTTGATTCTAATTTTAAACAACCGAAAATGAAGCTACAAGTTGTTTTCAAATTCAAACGAGTCTAGAATGAAGCTACAAGTTGTTTCCAACTTCAATCTAGCCATAATGAAGCAACAAGTTGTTTACAGGCTTAAACGAGTCAAGAATAAAATTACAAGTTGATTCTAATTTTAAACAACCGAAACTGAAGCTACAAGTTGTTTTCAACTTCAAACGAGTCTGGAATGAAGTTACAAGTTGTTTCCAACTTCAATCTAGCCAATAATGAAGCAACAAGTTGTTTCCGGGCTCAAACGGGTCAAGAATGAAACTACAAGTTGATTCTAATTTTAAACAACCGAAAATGAAGCTACAAGTTGTTTTAAACTTCAAACGAGTCTGGAATGAAACTCCAAGTTGTTTCCAACTTCAATCTAGCCAATAATGAAGCAACAAGTTGTTTACAGGTTTAAACGAGTCAAGAATGAAACTAAAAGTTGATTCTAATTTTAAACAACCGGAAATGAAGCTACAAGTTGTTTTTAAATTCAAACAAGTCTGGAATGAAGCTACAAGTTGTTTCCAACTTCAATCTAGCCAATAATGAAGCAACAAGTTGTTTATAGGCTTAAACGAGTCAAGAATGAAACTATAAGTTGATTCTAATTTGTAACATCTGAAAACGAAGCTAGAAGTTGGTGTCAACTTCAAACGAGTATAGAATGAAGCTACAAGTTGTCTCCAACTTCAATCTAGCCAGTAATGAAGCAACAAGTTGTTTACATGTTTAAACGAGTCAAGAATGAAACTACAAGTTGATTCTAATTTTAAACAACCGAAAATGAAGCTACAAGTTGTTTTCAACTTCAAACGAGTCTGGAATGAAGCTACAAGTTGTTTCCAATTTCAATCTAGCGAATAATGAAGCAACAAGTTGTTTCCGGACTCCAACGAGTCAAGAATGAAACTAAAAGTTGATTCTAATTTTAAACAACCGAAAATGAAGCTACAAGTTGTTTTCAAATTCAAACGAGTCTAGAATGAAGCTACAAGTTGTTTCCAACTTCAATCTGGCCATAATGAAGCAACAAGTTGTTTACAGGCTTAAACGAGTCAAGAATAAAATTACAAGTTGATTCTAATTTTAAACAACCGAAACTGAAGCTACAAGTTGTTTTCAACTTCAAACGAGTCTGGAATGAAGTTACAAGTTGTTTCCAACTTCAATCTAGCCAATAATGAAGCAACAAGTTGTTTCCGGGCTCAAACGGGTCAAGAATGAAACTACAAGTTGATTCTAATTTTAAACAACCGAAAATGAAGCTACAAGTTGTTTTAAACTTCAAACGAGTCTGGAATGAAACTCCAAGTTGTTTCCAACTTCAATCTAGCCAATAATGAAGCAACAAGTTGTTTACAGGTTTAAACGAGTCAAGAATGAAACTAAAAGTTGATTCTAATTTTAAACAACCGGAAATGAAGCTACAAGTTGTTTTTAAATTCAAACAAGTCTGGAATGAAGCTACAAGTTGTTTCCAACTTCAATCTAGCCAATAATGAAGCAACAAGTTGTTTATAGGCTTAAACGAGTCAAGAATGAAACTATAAGTTGATTCTAATTTGTAACATCTGAAAACGAAGCTAGAAGTTGGTGTCAACTTCAAACGAGTATAGAATGAAGCTACAAGTTGTCTCCAACTTCAATCTAGCCAGTAATGAAGCAACAAGTTGTTTACATGTTTAAACGAGTCAAGAATGAAACTACAAGTTGATTCTAATTTTAAACAACCGAAAATGAAGCTACAAGTTGTTTTCAACTTCAAACGAGTCTGGAATGAAGCTACAAGTTGTTTCCAATTTCAATCTAGCGAATAATGAAGCAACAAGTTGTTTCCGGACTCCAACGAGTCAAGAATGAAACTAAAAGTTGATTCTAATTTTAAACAACCGAAAATGAAGCTACAAGTTGTTTTCAAATTCAAACGAGTCTAGAATGAAGCTACAAGTTGTTTCCAACTTCAATCTAGCCATAATGAAGCAACAAGTTGTTTACAGGCTTAAACGAGTCAAGAATAAAATTACAAGTTGATTCTAATTTTAAACAACCGAAACTGAAGCTACAAGTTGTTTTCAACTTCAAACGAGTCTGGAATGAAGTTACAAGTTGTTTCCAACTTCAATCTAGCCAATAATGAAGCAACAAGTTGTTTCCGGGCTCAAACGGGTCAAGAATGAAACTACAAGTTGATTCTAATTTTAAACAACCGAAAATGAAGCTACAAGTTGTTTTAAACTTCAAACGAGTCTGGAATGAAACTCCAAGTTGTTTCCAACTTCAATCTAGCCAATAATGAAGCAACAAGTTGTTTACAGGTTTAAACGAGTCAAGAATGAAACTAAAAGTTGATTCTAATTTTAAACAACCGGAAATGAAGCTACAAGTTGTTTTTAAATTCAAACAAGTCTGGAATGAAGCTACAAGTTGTTTCCAACTTCAATCTAGCCAATAATGAAGCAACAAGTTGTTTATAGGCTTAAACGAGTCAAGAATGAAACTATAAGTTGATTCTAATTTGTAACATCTGAAAACGAAGCTAGAAGTTGGTGTCAACTTCAAACGAGTATAGAATGAAGCTACAAGTTGTCTCCAACTTCAATCTAGCCAGTAATGAAGCAACAAGTTGTTTACATGTTTAAACGAGTCAAGAATGAAACTACAAGTTGATTCTAATTTTAAACAACCGAAAATGAAGCTACAAGTTGTTTTCAACTTCAAACGAGTCTGGAATGAAGCTACAAGTTGTTTCCAACTTCAAACTAGCCAATAATGAAGCAGCAAGTTGTTTCCGGGCTCAAACGAGTCAAGAATTAAACTTCAAGTTGATTCCAATTTTAAACAACCGAAAATGAAGCTACAAGTTGTTTTTAACTTCAAACGAGTCTGGAATGAAGCTACAAGTTGTTTCCAACTTCAAACTTGCCAATAATGAAGCAGCAAGTTGTTTCCAGGCTCAAACGAGTCAAGAATAAAATTACAAGTTGATTCTAATTTTAAACAACCGAAACTGAAGCTACAAGTTGTTTTCAACTTCAAACGAGTCTGGAATGAAGTTACAAGTTGTTTCAAACTTCAATCTAGCCAATAATGAAGCAACAAGTTGTTTCCGGGCTCAAACGGGTCAAGAATGAAACTACAAGTTGATTCTAATTTTAAACAACCGAAAATGAAGCTACAAGTTGTTTTAAACTTCAAACGAGTCTGGAACGAAACTCCAAGTTGTTTCCAACTTCAATCTAGCCAATAATGAAGCAACAAGTTGTTTACAGGTTTAAACGAGTCAAGAATGAAACTAAAAGTTGATTCTAATTTTAAGCAACCGGAAATGAAGCTACAAGTTGTTTTTAAATTCAAACAAGTCTGGAATGAAGCTACAAGTTGTTTCCAACTTCAATCTAGCCAATAATGAAGCAACAAGTTGTTTATAGGCTTAAACGAGTCAAGAATGAAACTATAAGTTGATTCTAATTTGTTACATCTGAAAACGAAGCTAGAAGTTGGTGTCAACTTCAAACGAGTATAGAATGAAGCTACAAGTTGTCTCCAACTTCAATCTAGCCAGTAATGAAGCAACAAGTTGTTTACATGTTTAAACGAGTCAAGAATGAAACTACAAGTTGATTCTAATTTTAAACAACCGAAAATGAAGCTACAAATTGTTTTCAACTTCAAACGAGTCTTGAATGAAGCTACAAGTTGTTTCCAACTTCAAACTAGCCAATAATGAAGCAGCAAGTTGTTTCCGGGCTCAAACGAGTCAAGAATTAAACTTCAAGTTGATTCCAATTTTAAACAACCGAAAATGAAGATACAAGTTGTTTTTAACTTCAAACGAGTCTGGAATGAAGCTACAAGTTGTTTCCAACTTCAAACTTGCCAATAATGAAGCAGCAAGTTGTTTCCAGGCTCAAACGAGTCAAGAATGAAACTACAAGTTCATTCTAATTTTAAACAACCAAAAATGAAGCTATGATAAGTGGAGTTTATATCCACTTGGAATGCCTTCATTACGACTTAAATTGATGATTTGGCCTCAAGTATGGGGTGTTTTTGATGTGTTCTTGTGGTGTTGTGTAGGTTTCCTAGGAGGAGGATAAAGGGTGGATTAAAGGCTAAAAGGTGAAAGAAACGGCGTAAGGATCGAGCGAGCAAGGAAGGAGAAAAGGGAAGGAAGGTTCCAAGATCGTTCGGGGCTGCTCAAATGGGGTCTCCACCCCATTTACGGGGTCTCCACCCCATTCTGAAGAAGAAAAATCTGCCCTGACGGGGTCTCCACCCCACTGATGGGGTCTCCACCCTACTTCAGCAGATTAGGGGCTGCCCTGACGGGGTCTCCACCCCACTGACGGGGTCTCCACCCCACTGACGGGGTCTCCACCCCATTCTGTTGGAAGAAAAAGCCCAAATTGCCTATTCTTGATCCGTTTGAAGGCCCGATCGCTGTGGGACTTAAACAAAAGCTCAAGGGAGAAGCCTAATAACCGAGAATCATTCCAAGGAGCACGTGACGGCTACGAAGAAGATCTAGTTCATAATTTCATCTTTGTAATTCTTCGAAGTAGACGCAACTTTGGATGCTCATTCGGATTTGTTTCGAAACTCTTGTTTTACTCTTTTAATATTGTTTAGACTATTCCGTACCATGTTTACATTCGAACCCATGATGATGAGAAGTTCGATTATGAACTAATCATTATCGTGGGATTCTAACGGATTTATATATGGATTTCAGTAGTTGATTTGCCTTAATTATTTGTGTGATGAATGTTTGATTTCTTCGTATTGGTTGTGCTTATTCTTCTTAGATGCGTAGCTAACATCTAAGTTGTGGGTTAATCTTTATTGAAGCGACAGTGGATATATTGATTTAGAACTTGCCATGCGAACATAGGATTATGTATTCGATATACATGATTAGTGGTGTGATTTTAACCATCTTGCATCGCCCTATGTAATCTTGATAGATAACTTGTTCTTCAACCATTATGTTTTCAAATTCTATAGACATATAGGGTCTAAGCATAATTGGTGCCTGTCTACCTTCTATCTTAATTGTGGATGTGTAGCAGTATGGTGCACGTATAACGACAGTTAGCGTGTATCAGTATCGTGTTATCTGATTAGTTATCAACCATCACATATCGATAAGGCATAACTCTGAATGAAGTATATGATGAAGTTAGAATCTCATGTTTTATTCTCATAAGTAATTCGATTTAATTCTCCTAGCTATAATTCGATTAAATTAGTTAATTTAGATAAAACCAACCAAATTGTTATTTGTCCAAGCATTGAATAATAATCATACATTGGTGCATAAGTGCATAATTCTGAATACACCAGTCTCTGTGGGAACGAACTGAATTTGATTTTCTATACTACTTGTGACCACGTACGCTTGCGTGATTTTGTGCGAACAAGTTTTTGGCGCCGCTGCCGGGGACTCGGTGTTATATTTTAGTTTATGTGCTTGTCATTAGTGGTCGTTAAAGTTCAGTGACTTGGATTCTTTTCTCACTTTAGTTCGTTGTGTGTGTTTCAGGTACTTGAGGGACGTGTATGCGAACACGTTCTCAGGCTCGTAAGGAAGCATTAATTAAGGAAGAAACGATAGAGATTGATACGATGGTTGATCAACCACCAGCTGTGAATATTCCTAAGGCTCTGAAGGCTTTCTCTGAGCCTAAAATCAATGACATTCAATCGAGCATTGTCAGGCCAGCAATTCAGGCCAACACATTCGAGATCAAACCGAGCACTATTCAGATGGTACAGAACTCAGTGCAGTTTGGGGGTTCTCCGACTGAGGATCCTAATACTCATATTCGGGACTTCATTGAGATCTGCGACACTTTCAAGTTCAATGGTGTTACGGACGATGCCATCAGATTGAGGTTGTTCCCATTTTCTCTGAGGGATAAAGCTAAAGGATGGTTGCATTCTCTTCCTGCAGGATCTATTACGACATGGGAGGATCTGGCTCAGAAATTTCTTACTAAGTTCTTCCCTATGGCTAAAACCGCTGCAATCAGGAATGCTATCACTCAATTCTCTCAGTTGTCTGGTGAAACTTTATGTGAAGCTTGGGAACGCTACAAGGAGATGCTTCGGAAGTGCCCACATCATGGGATGCCTGATTGGATGGTTATTAATTGCTTTTATAATGGGTTGGGTCCTCAATCGAGGCCAATGCTCGATGCTGCATCAGGTGGAGCTCTATGGGCTAAGAGCTATGATGAGGCTTATGAGTTGATCGAGATGATGGCTGCGAATGAATATCAGAATCCTACTCAGCGTCTTCATCAGGGCAAAGCAGCAGGAATTCTAGATGTTGATGCTACTACAGCCATAGCTGCTCAGCTTAAGGCTCTTACTATGAAGGTGGATTCTTTGGCAAATCTAGGAAATCAGCAGCCACCTTCAGTCTGCGAGCTCTGTGCTGGAGCACATTCTTCGGATCAGTGTGCTATATCGAGCGAATCCGCTCAGTTTGTGAGCAACTTTCAGCGGTCTCAACTGCCAGCTCCGGCTACTTATCATCCCAATAATCGGAATCATCCGAACTTCAGCTGGAGCAATAATCAGAATTACATGCCACAACAACAGCAACAGTTTCAGCAGCAAGGATCTAGACCTTTTAACCCTTCTGGTTTTCAACAACAGTTTGCACCGAGGCAGCAATTCCATCCACCCGGATTCCAGCAACAAAATCATGGAGTGGCTGGACAGTCTTCCAATGAAAGATCAGAATTGGAAGAATTAAGATTAATGGTTAAAAGCCAATCGGTGTCAATCAAAACTTTGGAGAATCAGATTGGGCAAATTGCTAATGCGTTGATTAATAGACCACAAGGAACTCTTCCTAGTGATACTGAGGCCAATCCGGGCAAGAAGGAAGTGAAGGAACAGGTACAGGCTGTCACCTTGAGGTCCGGAAAGGTTACGAAGGATAAAGAATCAGCAACAGAGCGAAACAAGGAAGAGAGTGATCAACAGGTTGAAACACCCGTGCTCTCAACTGAGTCTGATAGTGGAAAAACTGTTGTTGAAGCTGACAAGAATAAAATCAACGAGGAAGCAAGCAAGAATTCAGCCGAGAAATCTAGCCCGAAAGCTGATATTGGGGTCAAGCAAGTATATCCACCTGCACCTTTTCCGAAGAGACTTCGGAAGCATAAGCTCGACAAACAATTCGCTAAATTTCTAGAAGTTTTCAAGAAACTACAAATCAACATACCTTTTGCGGAGGCTCTAGAACAAATGCCGAGTTATGCTAAATTCATGAAAGGTATTCTATCTCGGAAACTCAAACTTGAGGAATTAAAGACTGTGGCATTGACCGAGGAGTGTAGTGCTGTATTGCAGCAGAAATTGCCCCCGAAGCTGAAAGATCCGGGGAGTTTCACAATCCCGTGTACCATTGGCAAGTTATCTTTCGACAAGTGCTTGTGTGACTTGGGAGCTAGCATCAATCTGATGCCGTTGTCTGTCTTCAAGAAACTTGGTCTGCCGGAGCCAAAACCTACAAACATGTCTTTACAACTGGCTGATCGGTCCATCACATACCCGAGAGGTATAGTGGAAGACGTCTTGGTTAAAGTGGATAAGCTCATCTTCCCTGCTGATTTTGTTATTCTAGACTTCGAGGAGGATAAGAAGATTCCCATTATCTTGGGAAGGCCGTTCTTAGCTACAGGCCAAACTTTGATCGATGTGCAAAAAGGGGAGCTTACAATAAGAGTTCAAGATCAGAGTGTCACTTTTAAGGTGTTCAACGCAATGAAGTTTCCAACCGACGAAGAAGAATGCTTTAAGGTGGAGCCACTAGAAGCTGTTGAAAAGTTTGAGATGGAGCAAAAGCCAAAGCCATGTACCTTAGAGAGCGTCCTAACAGGGGATTCTGCTTTCGAAGATGAAGGAGTAGAAGAGCTTAGAAATTTTCAGGAGCATCTTAAACCATCTATTGAAGAAGCTCCTATAATCGAACTCAAACTACCACCAGATCTCTTAAGTGATGTGCAGTTTAAAAGGTTGTCACGGCGCATAGATGACATGCATGACATTCACTGCCGTTTTGCAAAGGATTTGACTCAAGCTCTTGGGAGTGCTTTTCGATCCATTGGTGTTGAGGTTGATTGGCCAGTGTTTGGAGATCGCATGGTCTATTCACCACCTGATCCTCCACCCGAGGAGGGTGATCCTCCCGACTTCTAGGTACATTCGATCCTTTTTATCACCTTCAATAAGGACATTGAATATTTTAAGTTTGGGGGTGGTAATCTAAGGACTAGTAGTAGTGTGTGTTCATATAGGTTACCTGATGCATATAGCTAGCATATTATCTCATTTAGTTACAAATTAATACGTGTTTTTTTTGGTTACATATTAGCATATTACTACGTGTTTTTTTAATATATATATGCTTGTGTTTAGGATGTGTTAGTAGTTTCATATAGTTGCATTTGCATGAATCATGATAGTAGTCTTCTAAGTTGATTTCCTATGATGAGGTTATGTGCATAATTTCTTGGCTAGTAGTTTCGATCATATGTGATGCCTTGTTTCTTGGAAACTGCTTGTGTGAAAATTGTAATTACACTTATGCTCTAGAGATAAGACTTAGACTAACTTATTTCTTGAGTCCTTGCGTTGAGTCGGGCGTAGAATTAGGATTATTCCCCTTTTGAACTTAGAGTTTGTAAATCTTAAGTTTGGGGGAGTTAAGGGATGAATATGCCTTTCTAAAAAAAAGAGAAAAAAAAGAGGGAAAAAAAAAGAATAAAAATTATCGGGTACTCCTTTGAGATCAATGGGTAAAATGCAATGTCATGTGAAAGGGACGATCCATGTACTTGTGCTGGTATTAAGTGCAAATGTATTAGAATAAGCATTTTCTTGGTGACTTTTCACAACCCTTGATTACTGGAGAAATACTTGATTAAAAAAAAGAAAAAAAGAAGAATTAGCGAAGTCGAATGGAGGTCGTGACTCACTTACACTGAGAAGCGTCCCAACCTTAGACTTAGCAAGAAAAAGAAAGAAAAAATAGAAAAAAAAAAATAGGAAGGCATGGGAGTTCTTTAGTGACCCTAAATTGTAGTTGACTTTTTAGTAAAGAAGTGTTTAAGCCTGATTCTGATTAACGGCTCATAGTGAGGACTCTGTTGAAGTTTGATAGTCTTTGCTTTGTTTCACTAGAGAGCATGCTAGCACACACGATGCACTTCACACGTGTAGTGGAAGAGAACATGGCTAATATGTGAAAGAGATGAATGCCGAGAGTGTTGCATATTCTGAGGATTCTATGTTAACAAGGATTACACTTCATGATTCGAGTAGACATATAGTTGCATTCATGCATTGCATTAGTAGTTGGTGTGTTTGTCTATGCTTGAGGACAAGCATCGGTTTAAGTTTGGGGGTGTGATAAGTGGAGTTTATATCCACTTGGAATGCCTTCATTACGACTTAAATTGATGATTTGGCCTCAAGTATGGGGTGTTTTTGATGTGTTCTTGTGGTGTTGTGTAGGTTTCCTAGGAGGAGGATAAAGGGTGGATTAAAGGCTAAAAGGTGAAAGAAACGGCGTAAGGATCGAGCGAGCAAGGAAGGAGAAAAGGGAAGGAAGGTTCCAAGATCGTTCGGGGCTGCTCAAATGGGGTCTCCACCCCATTTACGGGGTCTCCACCCCATTCTGAAGAAGAAAAATCTGCCCTGACGGGGTCTCCACCCCACTGATGGGGTCTCCACCCTACTTCAGCAGATTAGGGGCTGCCCTGACGGGGTCTCCACCCCACTGACGGGGTCTCCACCCCACTGACGGGGTCTCCACCCCACTGACGGGGTCTCCACCCCACTGACGGGGTCTCCACCCCATTCTGTTGGAAGAAAAAGCCCAAATTGCCTATTCTTGATCCGTTTGAAGGCCCGATCGCTGTGGGACTTAAACAAAAGCTCAAGGGAGAAGCCTAATAACCGAGAATCATTCCAAGGAGCACGTGACGGCTACGAAGAAGATCTAGTTCATAATTTCATCTTTGTAATTCTTCGAAGTAGACGCAACTTTGGATGCTCATTCGGATTTGTTTCGAAACTCTTGTTTTACTCTTTTAATATTGTTTAGACTATTCCGTACCATGTTTACATTCGAACCCATGATGATGAGAAGTTCGATTATGAACTAATCATTATCGTGGGATTCTAACGGATTTATATATGGATTTCAGTAGTTGATTTGCCTTAATTATTTGTGTGATGAATGTTTGATTTCTTCGTATTGGTTGTGCTTATTCTTCTTAGATGCGTAGCTAACATCTAAGTTGTGGGTTAATCTTTATTGAAGCGACAGTGGATATATTGATTTAGAACTTGCCATGCGAACATAGGATTATGTATTCGATATACATGATTAGTGGTGTGATTTTAACCATCTTGCATCGCCCTATGTAATCTTGATAGATAACTTGTTCTTCAACCATTATGTTTTCAAATTCTATAGACATATAGGGTCTAAGCATAATTGGTGCCTGTCTACCTTCTATCTTAATTGTGGATGTGTAGCAGTATGGTGCACGTATAACGACAGTTAGCGTGTATCAGTATCGTGTTATCTGATTAGTTATCAACCATCACATATCGATAAGGCATAACTCTGAATGAAGTATATGATGAAGTTAGAATCTCATGTTTTATTCTCATAAGTAATTCGATTTAATTCTCCTAGCTATAATTCGATTAAATTAGTTAATTTAGATAAAACCAACCAAATTGTTATTTGTCCAAGCATTGAATAATAATCATACATTGGTGCATAAGTGCATAATTCTGAATACACCAGTCTCTGTGGGAACGAACTGAATTTGATTTTCTATACTACTTGTGACCACGTACGCTTGCGTGATTTTGTGCGAACAAGTTACAAGTTGTTTTCGACTTCAAACGAGTCTGGAATGAAGCTACAAGTTTTTCAAACTTCAATCTAGACAATTATGAAGAAACAAGCTGTTTACAGGCTTAAACGAATCAAGAATGAAACTATAAGTTGATTCTAATTTGTAACATCTGAAAACGAAGCTAGAAGTTGGTGTCAACTTCAAACGAGTGTAGAATGAAGCTACAAGTTGTCTCCAACTTCAATCTAGCCAGTAATGAAGCAACAAGTTGTTTACATGTTTAAACGAGTCAAGAATGAAACTACAAGTTGATTCTAATTTTAAACAACCGAAAATGAAGCTACAAGTTGTTTTCAACTTCAAACGAGTCTGGAATGAAGCTACAAGTTGTTTCCAACTTCAAACTAGCCAATAATGAAGCAGCAAGTTGTTTCCGGGCTCAAACGAGTCAAGAATGAAACTTCAAGTTGATTCCAATTTTAAACAACCGAAAATGAAGCTACAAGTTGTTTTCCACTTCAAACGAGTCTGGAATGAAGCTACAAGTTGTTTCCAACTTCAAACTAGCCAATAATGAAGCAGCAAGTTGTTTCCAGGCTCAAACGAGTCAAGAATGAAACTACAAGTTCATTCTAATTTTAAACAACCAAAAATGAAGCTACAAGTTGTTTTCGACTTCAAACGAGTTTGGAATGAAGCTACAAGTTTTTCAAACTTCAATCTAGACAATAATGAAGAAACAAGCTATTTACAGGCTTAAACGAATCAAGAATGAAACTATAAGTTGATTCTAATTTTAACAACCGAAAACGAAGCTACAAGTTGTTTTCAACTTCAAACGAGTTTGGAATGGAGCTACAAGTTGTTTCCAACTTCAATCTAGCCAATGATGAAGCAACAAGTTGTTTACATGCTTAAACGAGTCAAGAATGAAACTACAAGTTGATTTTAATTTTAAACAACCGAAAATGAAGCTACAATTTGTTTTCAACTTCAAACGAGTCTGGAATGAAGCTACAAGTTGTTTCCAACTTCAAACTAGCCAATAATGAAGCAGCAAGTTGTTTCCGGGCTCAAACGAGTCAAGAATTAAACTTCAAGTTGATTCCAATTTTAAACAGCCGAAAATGAAGCTACAAGTTGTTTTCAACTTCAAACGAGTCTGGAATGAAGCTACAAGTTGTTTCCAACTTCAAACTTGCCAATAATGAAGCAGCAAGTTGTTTCCAGGCTCAAACGAGTCAAGAATGAAACTACAAGTTCATTCTAATTTTAAACAACCAAAAATGAAGCTACAAGTTGTTTTCGACTTCAAACGAGTCTGGAATGAAGCTACAAGTTTTTCAAACTTCAATCTAGACAATTATGAAGAAACAAGCTGTTTACAGGCTTAAACGAATCAAGAATGAAACTATAAGTTGATTCTAATTTTAACAACTGAAAACGAAGCTACAAGTTGTTTTCAACTTCAAACGAGTTTGGAATGGAGCTACAAGTTGTTTCCAACTTCAATCTAGCCAATGATGAAGCAACAAGTTGTTTACATGCTTAAACGAGTCAAGAATGAAACTACAAGTTGATTTTAATTTTAAACAACCGAAAATGAAGCTACAATTTTTTTTCAACTTCAAACGAGTCTGGAATGAAGCTACAAGTTGTTTCCAATTTCAATCTAGCGAATAATGAAGCAACAAGTTGTTTCCGGACTCCAACGAGTCAAGAATGAAACTAAAAGTTGATTCTAATTTTAAACAACCGAAAATGAAGCTACAAGTTGTTTTCAAATTCAAACGAGTCTAGAATGAAGCTACAAGTTGTTTCCAACTTCAATCTAGCCAATAATGAAGCAACAAGTTGTTTACATGCTTAAACGAGTCAAGAATGAAACTATAAGTTGATTCTAATTTTAAACAACCGAAAATGAAGCTACAAGTTGTTTTCAACTTCAAACGAGTTTGGAATGAAGCTACAAGTTTTTCAAACTTCAATCTAGCCAATAATGAAGCAACAAGATGTTTCCGGGCTCAAACGGGTCAAGAATGAAACTACAAGTTGATTCTAATTTTAACAACCGAAAACGAAGCTACAAGTTGTTTTCAACTTCAAACGAGTTTGGAATGGAGCTACAAGTTGTTTCCAACTTCAATCTAGCCAATGATGAAGCAACAATTTGTTTACATGCTTAAACGAGTCAAGAATGAAACTACAAGTTGATTTTAATTTTAAACAACCGAAAATGAACCTACAATTTGTTTTCAACTTCAAACAAGTCTGGAATGAAGCTACAAGTTGTTTCCAACTTCAATCTAGCCAATAATGAAGCAACAAGTTGTTTATAGGCTTAAACGAGTCAAGAATGAAACTATAAGTTGATTCTAATTTGTAACATCTGAAAACGAAGCTAGAAGTTGGTGTCAACTTCAAACGAGTATAGAATGAAGCTACAAGTTGTCTCCAACTTCAATCTAGCCAGTAATGAAGCAACAAGTTGTTTACATGTTTAAACGAGTCAAGAATGAAACTACAAGTTGATTCTAATTTTAAACAACCGAAAATGAAGCTACAAGTTGTTTTCAACTTCAAATGAGTCTGGAATGAAGCTACAAGTTGTTTCCAACTTCAAACTAGCCAATAATGAAGCAACAAGTTGTTTCCGGGCTCAAACGAGTCAAGAATTAAACTTCAAGTTGATTCCAATTTTAAACAACCGAAAATGAAGCTACAAGTTGTTTTCAACTTCAAACGAGTCTGGAATGAAGCTACAAGTTGTTTCCAACTTCAAACTTGCCAATAATGAAGCAGCAAGTTGTTTCCAGGCTCAAACGAGTCAAGAATGAAACTACAAGTTCATTCTAAATTTAAACAACCCAAAATGAAGCTACAAGTTGTTTTCGACTTCAAACGAGTCTGGAATGAAGCTAGAAGTTTTTCAAACTTCAATCTAGACAATTATGAAGAAACAAGCTGTTTACAGGCTTAAACGAATCAAGAATGAAACTATAAGTTGATTCTAATTTTAACAACCGAAAACGAAGCTACAAGTTGTTTTCAACTTCAAACGAGTTTGGAATGGAGCTACAAGTTGTTTCCAACTTCAATCTAGCCAATGATGAAGCAACAATTTGTTTACATGCTTAAACGAGTCAAGAATGAAACTACAAGTTGATTTTAATTTTAAACAACCGAAAATGAAGCTACAATTTGTTTTTAACTTCAAACGAGTCTGGAATAAAGCTACAAGTTGTTTCCAATTTCAATCTAGCGAATAATGAAGCAACAAGTTGTTTCCGGACTCCAACGAGTCAAGAATGAAACTACAAGTTGATTCTAATTTTAAACAACCGAAAATGAACCTACAAGTTGTTTTCAACTTCAAACGAGTCTGGAATGAAGCTACAAGTTGTTTCCAACTTCAAACTTGCCAATAATGAAGCAGCAAGTTGTTTCCGGGCTCAAACGAGTCAAGAATTAAACTTCAAGTCGATTCCAATTTTAAACAGCCGAAAATGAAGCTACAAGTTGTTTTCAACTTCAAACGAGTCTGGAATGAAGCTACAAGTTGTTTCCAACTTCAAACTTGCCAATAATAAAGCAGCAAGTTGTTTCCAGGCTCAAACGAGTCAAGAATGAAACTACAAGTTCATTCTAATTTTAAACAACCAAAAATGAAGCTACAAGTTGTTTTCGACTTCAAACGAGTCTGGAATGAAGCTACAAGTTTTTCAAACTTCAATCTAGACAATTATGAAGAAACAAGCTGTTTACAGGCTTAAACGAATCAAGAATGAAACTATAAGTTGATTCTAATTTTAACAACTGAAAACGAAGCTACAAGTTGTTTTCAACTTCAAACGAGTTTGGAATGGAGCTACAAGTTGTTTCCAACTTCAATCTAGCCAATGATGAAGCAACAAGTTGTTTACATGCTTAAACGAGTCAAGAATGAAACTACAAGTTGATTTTAATTTTAAACAACCGAAAATGAAGCTACAATTTGTTTTCAACTTCAAACGAGTCTGGAATGAAGCTACAAGTTGTTTCCAATTTCAATCTAGCGAATAATGAAGCAACAAGTTGTTTCCGGACTCCAACGAGTCAAGAATGAAACTAAAAGTTGATTCTAATTTTAAACAACCGAAAATGAAGCTACAAGTTGTTTTCAAATTCAAACGAGTCTAGAATGAAGCTACAAGTTGTTTCCAACTTCAATCTAGCCAATAATGAAGCAACAAGTTGTTTACATGCTTAAACGAGTCAAGAATGAAACTATAAGTTGATTCTAATTTTAAACAACCGAAAATGAAGCTACAAGTTGTTTTCAACTTCAAACGAGTTTGGAATGAAGCTACAAGTTTTTCAAACTTCAATCTAGCCAATAATGAAGCAACAAGATGTTTCCGGGCTCAAACGGGTCAAGAATGAAACTACAAGTTGATTCTAATTTTAACAACCGAAAACGAAGCTACAAGTTGTTTTCAACTTCAAACGAGTTTGAAATGGAGCTACAAGTTGTTTCCAACTTCAATCTAGCCAATGATGAAGCAACAATTTGTTTACATGCTTAAACGAGTCAAGAATGAAACTACAAGTTGATTTTAATTTTAAACAACCGAAAATGAACCTACAATTTGTTTTCAACTTCAAACAAGTCTGGAATGAAGCTACAAGTTGTTTCCAACTTCAATCTAGCCAATAATGAAGCAACAAGTTGTTTATAGGCTTAAACGAGTCAAGAATGAAACTATAAGTTGATTCTAATTTGTAACATCTGAAAACGAAGCTAGAAGTTGGTGTCAACTTCAAACGAGTATAGAATGAAGCTACAAGTTGTCTCCAACTTCAATCTAGCCAGTAATGAAGCAACAAGTTGTTTACATGTTTAAACGAGTCAAGAATGAAACTACAAGTTGATTCTAATTTTAAACAACCGAAAATGAAGCTACAAGTTGTTTTCAACTTCAAATGAGTCTGGAATGAAGCTACAAGTTGTTTCCAACTTCAAACTAGCCAATAATGAAGCAACAAGTTGTTTCCGGGCTCAAACGAGTCAAGAATTAAACTTCAAGTTGATTCCAATTTTAAACAACCGAAAATGAAGCTACAAGTTGTTTTCAACTTCAAACGAGTCTGGAATGAAGCTACAAGTTGTTTCCAACTTCAAACTTGCCAATAATGAAGCAGCAAGTTGTTTCCAGGCTCAAACGAGTCAAGAATGAAACTACAAGTTCATTCTAAATTTAAACAACCCAAAATGAAGCTACAAGTTGTTTTCGACTTCAAACGAGTCTGGAATGAAGCTACAAGTTTTTCAAACTTCAATCTAGACAATTATGAAGAAACAGGCTGTTTACAGGCTTAAACGAATCAAGAATGAAACTATAAGTTGATTCTAATTTTAACAACCGAAAACGAAGCTACAAGTTGTTTTCAACTTCAAACGAGTTTGGAATGGAGCTACAAGTTGTTTCCAACTTCAATCTAGCCAATGATGAAGCAACAATTTGTTTACATGCTTAAACGAGTCAAGAATGAAACTACAAGTTGATTTTAATTTTAAACAACCGAAAATGAAGCTACAATTTGTTTTTAACTTCAAACGAGTCTGGAATAAAGCTACAAGTTGTTTCCAATTTCAATCTAGCGAATAATGAAGCAACAAGTTGTTTCCGGACTCCAACGAGTCAAGAATGAAACTACAAGTTGATTCTAATTTTAAACAACCGAAAATGAACCTACAAGTTGTTTTCAACTTCAAACGAGTTTGGAATGAAGCTACAAGTTGTTTCCAACTTCAAACTTGCCAATAATGAAGCAGCAAGTTGTTTCCAGGCTCAAACGAGTCAAGAATAAAATTACAAGTTGATTCTAATTTTAAACAACCGAAACTGAAGCTACAAGTTGTTTTCAACTTCAAACGAGTCTGGAATGAAGTTACAAGTTGTTTCCAACTTCAATCTAGCCAATAATGAAGCAACAAGTTGTTTCCGGGCTCAAACGGGTCAAGAATGAAACTACAAGTTGATTCTAATTTTAAACAACCGAAAATGAAGCTACAAGTTGTTTTAAACTTCAAACGAGTCTGGAATGAAACTCCAAGTTGTTTCCAACTTCAATCTAGCCAATAATGAAGCAACAAGTTGTTTACAGGTTTAAACGAGTCAAGAATGAAACTAAAAGTTGATTCTAATTTTAAGCAACCGGAAATGAAGCTACAAGTTGTTTTTAAATTCAAACAAGTCTGGAATGAAGCTACAAGTTGTTTCCAACTTCAATCTAGCCAATAATGAAGCAACAAGTTGTTTATAGGCTTAAACGAGTCAAGAATGAAACTATAAGTTGATTCTAATTTGTAACATCTGAAAACGAAGCTAGAAGTTGGTGTCAACTTCAAACGAGTATAGAATGAAGCTACAAGTTGTCTCCAACTTCAATCTAGCCAGTAATGAAGCAACAAGTTGTTTACATGTTTAAACGAGTCAAGAATGAAACTACAAGTTGATTCTAATTTTAAACAACCGAAAATGAAGCTACAAGTTGTTTTCAGCTTCGAACGAGTCTGGAATGAAGCTACAAGTTGTTTCCAACTTCAAACTAGCCAATAATGAAGCAGCAAGTTGTTTCCGGGCTCAAACGAGTCAAGAATTAAACTTCAAGTTGATTCCAATTTTAAACAACCGAAAATGAAGCTACAAGTTGTTTTTAACTTCAAACGAGTCTGGAATGAAGCTACAAGTTGTTTCCAACTTCAAACTTGCCAATAATGAAGCAGCAAGTTGTTCCCAGGCTCAAACGAGTCAAGAATGAAACTACAAGTTCATTCTAATTTTAAACAACCAAAAATGAAGCTACAAGTTGTTTTCGACTTCAAACGAGTCTGGAATGAAGCTACAAGTTTTTCAAACTTCAATCTAGACAATTATGAAGAAACAAGCTGTTTACAGGCTTAAACGAATCAAGAATGAAACTATAAGTTGATTCTAATTTGTAACATCTGAAAACGAAGCTAGAAGTTGGTGTCAACTTCAAACGAGTCTGGAATGAAGCTACAAGTTGTCTCCAACTTCAATCTAGCCAGTAATGAAGCAGCAAGTTGTTTACATGTTTAAACAAGTCAAGAATGAAACTACAAGTTGATTCTAATTTTAAACAACCGAAAATGAAGCTACAAGTTGTTTTCAACTTCAAACGAGTCTGGAATGAAGCTACAAGTTGTTTCCAACTTCAAACTAGCCAATAATGAAGCAGCAAGTTGTTTCCGGGCTCAAACGAGTCAAGAATGAAACTTCAAGTTGATTCCAATTTTAAACAACCGAAAATGAAGCTACAAGTTGTTTTCCACTTCAAACGAGTCTGGAATGAAGCTACAAGTTGTTTCCAACTTCAAACTAGCCAATAATGAAGCAGCAAGTTGTTTCCAGGCTCAAACGAGTCAAGAATGAAACTACAAGTTCATTCTAATTTTAAACAACCAAAAATGAAGCTACAAGTTGTTTTCGACTTCAAACGAGTCTGGAATGAAGCTACAAGTTTTTCAAACTTCAATCTAGACAATAATGAAGAAACAAGCTGTTTACAGGCTTAAACGAATCAAGAATGAAACTATAAGTTGATTCTAATTTTAACAACCGAAAACGAAGCTACAAGTTGTTTTCAACTTCAAACGAGTTTGGAATGGAGCTACAAGTTGTTTCCAACTTCAATCTAGCCAATGATGAAGCAACAAGTTGTTTACATGCTTAAACGAGTCAAGAATGAAACTACAAGTTGATTTTAATTTTAAACAACCGAAAATGAAGCTACAATTTGTTTTCAACTTCAAACGAGTCTGGAATGAAGCTACAAGTTGTTTCCAATTTCAATCTAGCGAATAATGAAGCAACAAGTTGTTTCCGGACTCCAACGAGTCAAGAATGAAACTACAAGTTGATTCTAATTTTAAACAACCGAAAATGAACCTACAAGTTGTTTTCAACTTCAAACGAGTCTGGAATGAAGCTACAAGTTGTTTCCAACTTCAAACTTGCCAATAATGAAGCAGCAAGTTGTTTCCAGGCTCAAACGAGTCAAGAATAAAATTACAAGTTGATTCTAATTTTAAACAACCGAAACTGAAGCTACAAGTTGTTTTCAACTTCAAACGAGTCTGGAATGAAGTTACAAGTTGTTTCCAACTTCAATCTAGCCAATAATGAAGCAACAAGTTGTTTCCGGGCTCAAACGGGTCAAGAATGAAACTACAAGTTGATTCTAATTTTAAACAACCGAAAATGAAGCTACAAGTTGTTTTAAACTTCAAACGAGTCTGGAATGAAACTCCAAGTTGTTTCCAACTTCAATCTAGCCAATAATGAAGCAACAAGTTGTTTACAGGTTTAAACGAGTCAAGAATGAAACTAAAAGTTGATTCTAATTTTAAGCAACCGGAAATGAAGCTACAAGTTGTTTTTAAATTCAAACAAGTCTGGAATGAAGCTACAAGTTGTTTCCAACTTCAATCTAGCCAATAATGAAGCAACAAGTTGTTTATAGGCTTAAACGAGTCAAGAATGAAACTATAAGTTGATTCTAATTTGTAACATCTGAAAACGAAGCTAGAAGTTGGTGTCAACTTCAAACGAGTATAGAATGAAGCTACAAGTTGTCTCCAACTTCAATCTAGCCAGTAATGAAGCAACAAGTTGTTTACATGTTTAAACGAGTCAAGAATGAAACTACAAGTTGATTCTAATTTTAAACAACCGAAAATGAAGCTACAAGTTGTTTTCAGCTTCGAACGAGTCTGGAATGAAGCTACAAGTTGTTTCCAACTTCAAACTAGCCAATAATGAAGCAGCAAGTTGTTTCCGGGCTCAAACGAGTCAAGAATTAAACTTCAAGTTGATTCCAATTTTAAACAACCGAAAATGAAGCTACAAGTTGTTTTTAACTTCAAACGAGTCTGGAATGAAGCTACAAGTTGTTTCCAACTTCAAACTTGCCAATAATGAAGCAGCAAGTTGTTTCCAGGCTCAAACGAGTCAAGAATGAAACTACAAGTTCATTCTAATTTTAAACAACCAAAAATGAAGCTACAAGTTGTTTTCGACTTCAAACGAGTCTGGAATGAAGCTACAAGTTTTTCAAACTTCAATCTAGACAATTATGAAGAAACAAGCTGTTTACAGGCTTAAACGAATCAAGAATGAAACTATAAGTTGATTCTAATTTGTAACATCTGAAAACGAAGCTAGAAGTTGGTGTCAACTTCAAACGAGTCTGGAATGAAGCTACAAGTTGTCTCCAACTTCAATCTAGCCAGTAATGAAGCAGCAAGTTGTTTACATGTTTAAACGAGTCAAGAATGAAACTACAAGTTGATTCTAATTTTAAACAACCGAAAATGAAGCTACAAGTTGTTTTCAACTTCAAACGAGTCTGGAATGAAGCTACAAGTTGTTTCCAACTTCAAACTAGCCAATAATGAAGCAGCAAGTTGTTTCCGGGCTCAAACGAGTCAAGAATGAAACTTCAAGTTGATTCCAATTTTAAACAACCGAAAATGAAGCTACAAGTTATTTTCCACTTCAAACGAGTCTGGAATGAAGCTACAAGTTGTTTCCAACTTCAAACTAGCCAATAATGAAGCAGCAAGTTGTTTCCAGGCTCAAACGAGTCAAGAATGAAACTACAAGTTCATTCTAATTTTAAACAACCAAAAATGAAGCTACAAGTTGTTTTCAACTTCAAACGAGTCTGGAATGAAGCTACAAGTTGTTTCCAACTTCAAACTAGCCAATAATGAAGCAGCAAGTTGTTTCCGGGCTCAAACGAGTCAAGAATGAAACTTCAAGTTGATTCCAATTTTAAACAACCGAAAATGAAGCTACAAGTTGTTTTCCACTTCAAACGAGTCTGGAATGAAGCTACAAGTTGTTTCCAACTTCAAACTAGCCAATAATGAAGCAGCAAGTTGTTTCCAGGCTCAAACGAGTCAAGAATGAAACTACAAGTTCATTCTAATTTTAAACAACCAAAAATGAAGCTACAAGTTGTTTTCGACTTCAAACGAGTCTGGAATGAAGCTACAAGTTTTTCAAACTTCAATCTAGACAATAATGAAGAAACAAGCTGTTTACAGGCTTAAACGAATCAAGAATGAAACTATAAGTTGATTCTAATTTTAACAACCGAAAACGAAGCTACAAGTTGTTTTCAACTTCAAACGAGTTTGGAATGGAGCTACAAGTTGTTTCCAACTTCAATCTAGCCAATGATGAAGCAACAAGTTGTTTACATGCTTAAACGAGTCAAGAATGAAACTACAAGTTGATTTTAATTTTAAACAACCGAAAATGAAGCTACAATTTGTTTTCACCTTCAAACGAGTCTGGAATGAAGCTACAAGTTGTTTCCAATTTCAATCTAGCGAATAATGAAGCAACAAGTTGTTTCCGGACTCCAACGAGTCAAGAATGAAACTACAAGTTGATTCTAATTTTAAACAACCGAAAATGAACCTACAAGTTGTTTTCAACTTCAAACGAGTCTGGAATGAAGCTACAAGTTGTTTCCAACTTCAAACTTGCCAATAATGAAGCAGCAAGTTGTTTCCAGGCTCAAACGAGTCAAGAATAAAATTACAAGTTGATTCTAATTTTAAACAACCGAAACTGAAGCTACAAGTTGTTTTCAACTTCAAACGAGTCTGGAATGAAGTTACAAGTTGTTTCCAACTTCAATCTAGCCAATAATGAAGCAACAAGTTGTTTCCGGGCTCAAACGGGTCAAGAATGAAACTACAAGTTGATTCTAATTTTAAACAACCGAAAATGAAGCTACAAGTTGTTTTAAACTTCAAACGAGTCTGGAATGAAACTCCAAGTTGTTTCCAACTTCAATCTAGCCAATAATGAAGCAACAAGTTGTTTACAGGTTTAAACGAGTCAAGAATGAAACTAAAAGTTGATTCTAATTTTAAACAACCGGAAATGAAGCTACAAGTTGTTTTTAAATTCAAACAAGTCTGGAATGAAGCTACAAGTTGCTTCCAACTTCAATCTAGCCAATAATGAAGCAACAAGTTGTTTATAGGCTTAAACGAGTCAAGAATGAAACTATAAGTTGATTCTAATTTGTAACATCTGAAAACGAAGCTAGAAGTTGGTGTCAACTTCAAACGAGTATAGAATGAAGCTACAAGTTGTCTCCAACTTCAATCTAGCCAGTAATGAAGCAACAAGTTGTTTACATGTTTAAACGAGTCAAGAATGAAACTACAAGTTGATTCTAATTTTAAACAACCGAAAATGAAGCTACAAGTTGTTTTCAGCTTCAAACGAGTCTGGAATGAAGCTACAAGTTGTTTCCAACTTCAAACTAGCCAATAATGAAGCAGCAAGTTGTTTCCGGGCTCAAACGAGTCAAGAATTAAACTTCAAGTTGATTCCAATTTTAAACAACCGAAAATGAAGCTACAAGTTGTTTTCAACTTCAAACGAGTCTGGAATGAAGCTAAAAGTTGTTTCCAACTTCAAACTTGCCAATAATGAAGCAGCAAGTTGTTTCCAGGCTCAAACGAGTCAAGAATGAAACTACAAGTTCATTCTAATTTTAAACAACCAAAAATGAAGCTACAAGTTGTTTTCGACTTCAAACGAGTCTGGAATGAAGCTACAAGTTGTTTCCAACTTCAAACTTGCCAATAATGAAGCAGCAAGTTGTTTCCAGGCTCAAACGAGTCAAGAATGAAACTACAAGTTCATTCTAATTTTAAACAACCAAAAATGAAGCTACAAGTTGTTTTCAACTTCAAACGAGTCTGGAATGAAGCTACAAGTTGTTTCCAACTTCAAACTAGCCAATAATGAAGCAGCAAGTTGTTTCCGGGCTCAAACGAGTCAAGAATGAAACTTCAAGTTGATTCCAATTTTAAACAACCGAAAATGAAGCTACAAGTTGTTTTCCACTTCAAACGAGTCTGGAATGAAGCTACAAGTTGTTTCCAACTTCAAACTAGCCAATAATGAAGCAGCAAGTTGTTTCCAGGCTCAAACGAGTCAAGAATGAAACTACAAGTTCATTCTAATTTTAAACAACCAAAAATGAAGCTACAAGTTGTTTTCGACTTCAAACGAGTCTGGAATGAAGCTACAAGTTTTTCAAACTTCAATCTAGACAATAATGAAGAAACAAGCTGTTTACAGGCTTAAACGAATCAAGAATGAAACTATAAGTTGATTCTAATTTTAACAACCGAAAACGAAGCTACAAGTTGTTTTCAACTTCAAACGAGTTTGGAATGGAGCTACAAGTTGTTTCCAACTTCAATCTAGCCAATGATGAAGCAACAAGTTGTTTACATGCTTAAACGAGTCAAGAATGAAACTACAAGTTGATTTTAATTTTAAACAACCGAAAATGAAGCTACAATTTGTTTTCACCTTCAAACGAGTCTGGAATGAAGCTACAAGTTGTTTCCAATTTCAATCTAGCGAATAATGAAGCAACAAGTTGTTTCCGGACTCCAACGAGTCAAGAATGAAACTACAAGTTGATTCTAATTTTAAACAACCGAAAATGAACCTACAAGTTGTTTTCAACTTCAAACGAGTCTGGAATGAAGCTACAAGTTGTTTCCAACTTCAAACTTGCCAATAATGAAGCAGCAAGTTGTTTCCAGGCTCAAACGAGTCAAGAATAAAATTACAAGTTGATTCTAATTTTAAACAACCGAAACTGAAGCTACAAGTTGTTTTCAACTTCAAACGAGTCTGGAATGAAGTTACAAGTTGTTTCCAACTTCAATCTAGCCAATAATGAAGCAACAAGTTGTTTCCGGGCTCAAACGGGTCAAGAATGAAACTACAAGTTGATTCTAATTTTAAACAACCGAAAATGAAGCTACAAGTTGTTTTAAACTTCAAACGAGTCTGGAATGAAACTCCAAGTTGTTTCCAACTTCAATCTAGCCAATAATGAAGCAACAAGTTGTTTACAGGTTTAAACGAGTCAAGAATGAAACTAAAAGTTGATTCTAATTTTAAACAACCGGAAATGAAGCTACAAGTTGTTTTTAAATTCAAACAAGTCTGGAATGAAGCTACAAGTTGCTTCCAACTTCAATCTAGCCAATAATGAAGCAACAAGTTGTTTATAGGCTTAAACGAGTCAAGAATGAAACTATAAGTTGATTCTAATTTGTAACATCTGAAAACGAAGCTAGAAGTTGGTGTCAACTTCAAACGAGTATAGAATGAAGCTACAAGTTGTCTCCAACTTCAATCTAGCCAGTAATGAAGCAACAAGTTGTTTACATGTTTAAACGAGTCAAGAATGAAACTACAAGTTGATTCTAATTTTAAACAACCGAAAATGAAGCTACAAGTTGTTTTCAGCTTCAAACGAGTCTGGAATGAAGCTACAAGTTGTTTCCAACTTCAAACTAGCCAATAATGAAGCAGCAAGTTGTTTCCGGGCTCAAACGAGTCAAGAATTAAACTTCAAGTTGATTCCAATTTTAAACAACCGAAAATGAAGCTACAAGTTGTTTTCAACTTCAAACGAGTCTGGAATGAAGCTAAAAGTTGTTTCCAACTTCAAACTTGCCAATAATGAAGCAGCAAGTTGTTTCCAGGCTCAAACGAGTCAAGAATGAAACTACAAGTTCATTCTAATTTTAAACAACCAAAAATGAAGCTACAAGTTGTTTTCGACTTCAAACGAGTCTGGAATGAAGCTACAAGTTTTTCAAACTTCAATCTAGACAATTATGAAGAAACAAGCTATTTACAGGCTTAAACGAATCAAGAATGAAACTATAAGTTGATTCTAATTTTAACAACCGAAAACGAAGCTACAAGTTGTTTTCAACTTCAAACGAGTTTGGAATGGAGCTACAAGTTGTTTCCAACTTCAATCTAGCCAATGATGAAGCAACAAGTTGTTTACATGCTTAAACGAGTCAAGAATGAAACTACAAGTTGATTTTAATTTTAAACAACCGAAAATGAAGCTACAATTTGTTTTCAACTTCAAACGAGTCTGGAATGAAGCTACAAGTTGTTTCCAATTTCAATCTAGCGAATAATGAAGCAACAAGTTGTTTCCGGACTCCAACGAGTCAAGAATGAAACTAAAAGTTGATTCTAATTTTAAACAACCGAAAATGAAGCTACAAGTTGTTTTCAAATTCAAACGAGTCTAGAATGAAGCTACAAGTTGTTTCCAACTTCAATCTAGCCAATAATGAAGCAACAAGTTGTTTACAGGCTTAAACGAGTCAAGAATAAAATTACAAGTTGATTCTAATTTTAAACAACCGAAAATGAAGCTACAAGTTGTTTTCAACTTCAAACGAGTCTGGAATGAAGTTACAAGTTGTTTCCAACTTCAATCTAGCCAATAATGAAGCAACAAGTTGTTTCCGGGCTCAAACGGGTCAAGAATGAAACTACAAGTTGATTCTAATTTTAAACAACCGAAAATGAAGCTACAAGTTGTTTTAAACTTCAAACGAGTCTGGAATGAAACTCCAAGTTGTTTCCAACTTCAATCTAGCCAATAATGAAGCAACAAGTTGTTTACAGGTTTAAACGAGTCAAGAATGAAACTAAAAGTTGATTCTAATTATAAACAACCGGAAATGAAGCTACAAGTTGTTTTTAACTTCAAACAAGTCTGGAATGAAGCTACAAGTTGTTTCCAACTTCAATCTAGCCAATAATGAAGCAACAAGTTGTTTATAGGCTTAAACGAGTCAAGAATGAAACTATAAGTTGATTCTAATTTGTAACATCTGAAAACGAAGCTAGAAGTTGGTGTCAACTTCAAACGAGTATAGAATGAAGCTACAAGTTGTCTCCAACTTCAATCTAGCCAGTAATGAAGCAACAAGTTGTTTACATGTTTAAACGAGTCAAGAATGAAACTACAAGTTGATTCTAATTTTAAACAACCGAAAATGAAGCTACAAGTTGTTTTCAACTTCAAACGAGTCTTGAATGAAGCTACAAGTTGTTTCCAACTTCAAACTAGCCAATAATGAAGCAGCAAGTTGTTTCCGGGCTCAAACGAGTCAAGAATTAAACTTCAAGTTGATTCCAATTTTAAACAACCGAAAATGAAGCTACAAGTTGTTTTCAACTGCAAACGAGTCTGGAATGAAGCTACAAGTTGTTTCCAACTTCAAACTTGCCAATAATGAAGCAGCAAGTTGTTTCCAGGCTCAAACGAGTCAAGAATGAAACTACAAGTTCATTCTAATTTTAAACAACCAAAAATGAAGCTACAAGTTGTTTTCGACTTCAAACGAGTCTGGAATGAAGCTACAAGTTTTTCAAACTTCAATCTAGACAATTATGAAGAAACAAGTTGTTTACAGGCTTAAACGAATCAAGAATGAAACTATAAGTTGATTCTAATTTTAACAACCGAAAACGAAGCTACAAGTTGTTTTCAACTTCAAACGAGTTTGGAATGGAGCTACAAGTTGTTTTCAACTTCAATCTAGCCAATGATGAAGCAACAATTTGTTTACATGCTTAAACGAGTCAAGAATGAAACTACAAGTTGATTTTAATTTTAAACAACCGAAAATGAAGCTACAATTTGTTTTTAACTTCAAACAAGTCTGGAATGAAGCTACAAGTTGTTTCCAATTTCAATCTAGCGAATAATGAAGCAACAAGTTGTTTCCGGACTCCAACGAGTCAAGAATGAAACTAAAAGTTGATTCTAATTTTAAACAACCGAAAATGAAGCTACAAGTTGTTTTCAAATTCAAACGAGTCTAGAATGAAGCTACAAGTTGTTTCCAACTTCAATCTAGCCAATAATGAAGCAACAAGTTGTTTACAGGCTTAAACGAGTCAAGAATGAAACTACAAGTTGATTCTAATTTTAAACAACCGAAAATGAAGCTACAAGTTGTTTTCAACTTCAAACGAGTCTGGAATGAAGTACAAGTTGTTTCAAACTTCAATCTAGCCAATAATGAAGCAACAAGATGTTTCCGGGCTCAAACGGGTCAAGAATGAAACTACAAGTTGATTCTAATTTTAACAACCGAAAACTGAAGCTACAAGTTGTTTTCAACTTCAAACGAGTTTGGAATGAAACTACAAGTTGTTTCCAACTTCAATCTAGCCAATGATGAAGCAACAAGTTGTTTACAGGCTTAAACGAGTCAAGAATGAAACTACAAGTTGATTTTAATTTTAAACAACCGAAAATGAAGCTACAATTTGTTTTCAACTTCAAACAAGTCTGGAATGAAGCTACAAGTTGTTTCCAACTTCAATCTAGCCAATAATGAAGCAACAAGTTGTTTATAGGCTTAAACGAGTCAAGAATGAAACTATAAGTTGATTCTAATTTGTAACATCTGAAAACGAAGCTAGAAGTGGTGTCAACTTCAAACGAGTATAGAATGAAGCTACAAGTTGTCTCCAACTTCAATCTAGCCAGTAATGAAGCAACAAGTTGTTTACATGTTTAAACGAGTCAAGAATGAAACTACAAGTTGATTCTAATTTTAAACAACCGAAAATGAAGCTACAAGTTGTTTTCAACTTCAAACGAGTCTGGAATGAAGCTACAAGTTGTTTCCAACTTCAAACTAGCCAATAATGAAGCAGCAAGTTGTTTCCGGGCTCAAACGAGTCAAGAATTAAACTTCAAGTTGATTCCAATTTTAAACAACCGAAAATGAAGCTACAAGTTGTTTTCAACTTCAAACGAGTCTGGAATGAAGCTACAAGTTGTTTCCAACTTCAAACTTGCCAATAATGAAGCAGCAAGTTGTTTCCAGGCTCAAACGAGTCAAGAATGAAACTACAAGTTCATTCTAATTTAAACAACCAAAATGAAGCTACAAGTTGTTTTCGACTTCAAACGAGTCTGGAATGAAGCTACAAGTTTTTCAAACTTCAATCTAGACAATTATGAAGAAACAAGCTGTTTGCAGGCTTAAACGAATCAAGAATGAAACTATAAGTTGATTCTAATTTTAACAACCGAAAACGAAGCTACAAGTTGTTTTCAACTTCAAACGAGTTTGGAATGGAGCTACAAGTTGTTTCCAACTTCAATCTAGCCAATGATGAAGCAACAATTTGTTTACATGCTTAAACGAGTCAAGAATGAAACTACAAGTTGATTTTAATTTTAAACAACCGAAAATGAGCTACAATTTGTTTTTACTTCAAACGAGTCTGGAATGAAGCTACAAGTTGTTTCCAATTTCAATCTAGCGGAATAATGAAGCAACAAGTTGTTTCCGGACTCCAACGAGTCAAGAATGAAACTAAAAGTTGATTCTAATTTAAACAACCGAAAATGAAGCTACAAGTTGTTTTCAAATTCAAGCGAGTCTAGAATGAAAGCTACAAGTTGTTTCCAACTTCAATCTAGCCAATAATGAAGCAACAAGTTGTTTACAGGCTTAACGAGTCAAGAATAAATTACAAGTTGATTCTAATTTTAAACAACCGAAAATGAAGCTACAAGTTGTTTCAACTTCAACGAGTCTGGAATGAAGTACAAGTTGTTCCAACTTCAATCTAGCCAATAATGAAGCAACAAGTTGTTTCCGGGCTCAAACGGGTCAGAATGAAACTACAAGTTGATTCTAATTTTAAACAACCTCAAAACGATCAAGAATGAAACTACAAGTTGATTCTAATTTTAAACAACCGAAAATGAGCTACAAGTGTTTTCAACTTCAAACGAGTCTGGAATGAAGCTAAAGTTGTTCCAACTTTCAATCTAGGCAATATGAAGAAACAAGTTGTTTACAGGCTAAACGAATCAAGAATGAAACTAAGTTGTACTAATTTTTAACAAACGAAAAGAAGTACAAGTTTGTTTCAACTTCAAACGAGTTTGGAATGGAGCTACAAGTTGTTTCCAACTTCAATCTAGCCAATGATGAGCACAAGTTGTTACAGCTTAAACGAGTCAAGATGAAACTACAAGTTGATTCTAATTTTAAACAACCGAAAATGAGCTAAATTTGTTTCAACTTCAAACGAGTCTGGAATGAAGCTACAGTTGTTTCCAACTTCAATCTAGCGAATAATGAAGCAACAAGTTGTTTCCGGCTCCAACAAGTCAAGAATGAAACTAAAGTTGATTCTAATTTTAAACAACCGAAATGAAGCTACAAGTGTTTTCAAATTCAAACGAGTCTGGATGAACTACAAGTTGTTTCCAACTTCAATCTAGCCAATAAAGCAACAAGTTGTTTCAGGGCTCAAACGAGTCAAGAATGAAACTACAGTTGAACTAATTTTAAACAACCGAAAATGAAGCTACAAGTTGTTTTTAACTTCAAACAAGTCTGGAATGAAGTTACAGTGTTTCCAACTTCAATCTAGCCAATAATGAAGCAACAAGTTGTTTATAGGCTTAACGAGTCAGAATGAAACTATAAGTTGATTCTAATTTGTAACATCTGAAAACGAAGCTAGAAGTTGGTGTCAACTTCAAACCGTATGAATGAAGCTACAATTGTCTCCAATTCAATCTAGCCAGTAATGAAGCAACAAGTTGTTTACATGTTTAAACGAGTCAAGAATGAAACTACAAGTTGATTCTAATTTTAAACAACCGAAATGAAGCTACAAGTTGTTTTCAACTTCAAACGAGTCTGGAATGAAGCTACAAGTTGTTTCCAACTTCAAACTAGCCAATAATGAAGCAGCAAGTTGTTTCCGGGCTCAAACGAGTCAAGAATTAAACTTAAGTTGATTCCAATTTAAACAACCGAAAATGAAGCTACAAGTTGTTTTAACTTCAACGAGTCTGGAATGAAGCTACAAGTTGTTTCCAACTTCAAACTTGCCAATAATGAAGCAGCAAGTTGTTTCCAGGCTCAACGAGTCAAGAATGAAACTACAAGTTGATTCTAATTTTAAACAACCGAAAATGAAGCTACAAGTTGTTTTCAACTTCAACGAGTCTGGAATGAAGTTACAAGTTGTTTCCAACTTCAATCTAGCCAATAATGAAGCAACGAGTTGTTTCCGGGCTCAAACGGGTCAAGAATGAAACTACAAGTTGATTCTAATTTGTAACATCTGAAAACGAAGCTAGAAGTTGGTGTCAACCTCAAACGAGTATAGAATGAAGCTACAAGTTGTCTCCAACTTCAAGCTAGCCAGTAATGAAGCAACAAGTTGTTTACATTTATAAACGAGTCAAGAATGAAACTACAAGTTGATTCTAATTTTAAACAACCGAAAATGAAGCTACAAGTTGTTTTCAACTTCAAACGAGTCTGGAATGAAGCTACAAGTTGTTTCCAACTTCAATCTAGCGAATAATGAAGCAACAAGTTGTTTCTCCGGGCTCAAACGAGTCAAGAATGAAACTACAAGTTGATTCTAATTTTAAACAACCGGAAATGAAGCTACAAGTTGTTTTTAACTTCAAACAAGTCTGGAATGAAGTTACAAGTAGTTTCCAACTTCAATCTAGCCAATAATGAAGCAACAAGTTGTTTATAGGCTTAAACGAGTCAAGAATGAAACTATTAGTTGATTCTAATTTGTAACATCTGAAAACGAAGCTAGAAGTTGGTGTCAACTTCAAACGAGTATAGAATGAAGCTACAAGTTGTCTCCAATTTCAATCTAGCCAGTAATGAAGCAACAAGTTGTTTACATGTTTAAACGAGTCAAGAATGAAACTACAAGTTGATTCTAATTTTAAACAACCGAAAATGAAGCTACAAGTTGTTTTCAACTTCAAACGAGTCTGGAATGAAGCTACAAGTTGTTTCCAACTTCAAACTAGCCAATAATGAAGCAGCAAGTTGTTTCCGGGCTCAAACGAGTCAAGAATTAAACTTCAAGTTGATTCCAATTTTAAACAACCGAATATGAAGCTACAAGTTGTTTCCAACTTCAAACTTGCCAATAATGAAGCAGCAAGTTGTTTCCAGGCTCAAACGAGTCAGGAATGAAACTACAAGTTCATTCTAATTTTAAACAACCAAAAATGAAGCTACAAGTTGTTTTCGACTTCAATCGAGTCTGGAATGAAGCTACAAGTTTTTCAAACTTCAATCTAGACAATTATGAAGAAACAAGCTGTTTGCAGGCTTAAACGAATCAAGAATGAAACTATAAGTTGATTCTAATTTTAAGAACCGAAAACGAAGCTACAAGTTGTTTTCAACTTCAAACGAGTTTGGAATGGAGCTACAAGTTGTTTCCAACTTCAATCTAGCCAATGATGAAGTAACAATTTGTTTACATGCTTAAACGAGTCAAGAATGAAACTACAAGTTGATTTTAATTTTAAACAACCGAAAATGAAGCTACAATTTGTTTTCAACTTCAAACGAGTCTGGAATGAAGCTACAAGTTGTTTCCAACTTCAATCTAGCGAATAATGAAGCAACAAGTTGTTTCCGGGCTCCAACAAGTCAAGAATGAAACTAAAAGTTGATTCTAATTTTAAACAACCGAAAATGAAGCTACAAGGTGTTTTCAAATTCAAACGAGTCTGGAATGAAGCTACAAGTTGTTTCCAACTTCAATCTAGCCAATAATTAAGCAACAAGTTGTTTACAGGCTTAAATGAGTCAAGAATAAAATTACAAGTTGATTCTAATTTTAAACAACCGAAAATGAAGCTACAAGTTGTTTTCAACTTCAAACGAGTCTGGAATGAAGTTACAAGTTGTTTCCAACTTCAATCTAGCCAATAATGAAGCAACAAGTTGTTTCCGGGCTCAAACGGGTCAAGTATGAAACTACAAGTTGATTCTAATTTTAAACAACCGAAAATGAAGCTACAAGTTGTTTTAAACTTCAAACGAGTCTGAAATGAAACTCCAAGTTGTTTCCAACTTCAATCTAGCCAATAATGAAGCAACAAGTTGTTTACAGGTTTAAACGAGTCAAGAATGAAACTACAAGTTGATTCTAATTTTAAACAACCGGAAATGAAGCTACAAGTTGTTTTCAACTTCAAACAAGTCTGGAATGAAGCTACAAGTAGTTTCCAACTTCAATCTAGCCAATAATGAAGCAACAAGTTGTTTATAGGCTTAAACGAGTCAAGAATGAAACTATAAGTTGATTCTAATTTGTAACATCTGAAAACGAAGCTAGAAGTTGGTGTCAACTTCAAACGAGTATAGAATGAAGCTACAAGTTGTCTCCAACTTCAATCTAGCCAGTAATGAAGCAACAAGTTGTTTACATTTATAAACGAGTCAAGAATGAAACTACAAGTTGATTCTAATTTTAAACAACCGAAAATGAAGCTACAAGTTGTTTTCAACTTCAAACGAGTCTGGAATGAAGCTACAAGTTGTTTCCAACTTCAATCTAGCGAATAATGAAGCAACAAGTTGTTTCCGGGCTCAAACGAGTCAAGAATGAAACTACAAGTTGATTCTAATTTTAAACAACCGAAAATGAAGCTACAAGTTGTTTTCAACTTCAAACGAGTCTGGAATGAAGCTAGAAGTTGTTGCAATCTTTAATCTAGACAATACTGAAGAAACAAGTTGTTTACAGGCTTAAACGAATCAAGAATGAAACTTTAAGTTGTAACTAATTTTTAACAACCGAAAACGAAGCTACAAGTTGTTTCAACTTCAAACGAGTTTGGAATGGAGCTACAAGTTGTTTCCAACTTCAATCTAGCCAATGATGAAGCACCAAGTTGTATACATGCTTAAACGAGTCAAGAATGAAACTACAAGTTGATTCTAATTTTAAACAACCGAAAATGAAGCTATAATTTGTTTTCAACTTCAAACGAGTCTGGAATGAAGCTACAAGTTGTTTCCAACTTCAATCTAGCGAATAATGAAGCAACAAGTTGTTTCCGGGCTCCAACAAGTCAAGAATGAAACTAAAAGTTGATTCTAATTTTAAACAACCGAAAATGAAGCTACAAGGTGTTTTCAAATTCAAACGAGTCTGGAATGAAGTTACAAGTTGTTTCCAACTTCAATCTAGCCAATAATGAAGCAACAAGTTGTTTCAGGGCTCAAACGAGTCAAGAATGAAACTACGAGTTGAATCTAATTTTAAACAACCGAAAATGAAGCTACAAGTTGTTTTTAACTTCAAACAAGTCTGGAATGAAGTTACAAGTAGTTTCCAACTTCAATCTAGCCAATAATGAAGCAACAAGTTGTTTATAGGCTTAAACGAGTCAAGAATGAAACTATAAGTTGATTCTAATTTGTAACATCTGAAAACGAAGCTAGAAGTTGGTGTCAACTTCAAACGAGTATAGAATGAAGCTACAAGTTGTCTCCAATTTCAATCTAGCCAGTAATGAAGCAACAAGTTGTTTACATGTTTAAACGAGTCAAGAATGAAACTACAAGTTGATTCTAATTTTAAACAACCGACAATGAAGCTACAGAAGTTGTTTTCAACTTCAAACGAGTCTGGAATGAAGCTACAAGTTGTTTCCAACTTCAAACTAGCCAATAATGAAGCAGCAAGTTGTTTCCGGGCTCAAACGAGTCAAGAATTAAACTTCAAGTTGATTCCAATGTTAAACAACCGAAAATGAAGCTACAAGTTGTTTTAAACTTCAAACGAGTCTGGAATGAAGCTACAAGTTGTTTCCAACTTCAAACTTGCCAATAATGAAGCAGCAAGTTGTTTCCAGGCTCAAACGAGTCAAGAATGAAACTACAAGTTCATTCTAATTTTAAACAACCAAAAATGAAGCTACAAGTTGTTTTCGACTTCAATCGAGTCTGGAATGAAGCTACAAGTTTTTCAAACTTCAATCTCGACAATTATGAAGAAACAAGCTGTTTGCAGGCTTAAACAAATCAAGAATGAAACTATAAGTTGATTCTAATTTTAACAACCGAAACGAAGCTACAAGTTGTTTTCAACTTCAAACGAGTTTGGAATGGAGCTACAAGTTGTTTCCAACTTCAATCTAGCCAATGATGAAGTAACAATTTGTTTACATGCTTAAACGAGTCAAGAATGAAATTACAAGTTGATTTTAATTTTAAACAACCGAAAATGAAGCTACAATTTGTTTTCAACTTCAAACGAGTCTGGAATGAAGCTACAAGTTGTTTCCAACTTCAATCTAGCGAATAATGAAGCAACAAGTTGTTTCCGGGCTCCAACAAGTCAAGAATGAAACTAAAAGTTGATTCTAATTTTAAACAACCGAAAATGAAGCTACAAGGTGTTTTCAAATTCAAACGAGTCTGGAATGAAGCTACAAGTTGTTTCCAACTTCAATCTAGCCAATAATTAAGCAACAAGTTGTTTCCGGACTCCAACGAGTCAAGAATGAAACTAAAAGTTGATTCTAATTTTAAACAACCGAAAATGAAGCTACAAGTTGTTTTCAACTTCAAACGAGTCTGGAATGAAGTTACAAGTTGTTTCCAACTTCAATCTAGCCAATAATGAAGCAACAAGTTGTTTCCGGGCTCAAACGGGTCAAGAATGAAACTACAAGTTGATTCTAATTTTAAACAACCGAAAATGAAGCTACAAGTTGTTTTCAACTTCAAACGAGTCTGGAATGAAGTTACAAGTTGTTTCCAACTTCAATCTAGCCAATAATGAAGCAACAAGTTGTTTCCGGGCTCAAACGGGTCAAGAATGAAACTACAAGTTGATTCTAATCTTAAACAACTGAAAATGAAGCTACAAGTTGTTTTAAACTTCAAACGAGTCTGGAATGAAACTCCAAGTTGTTTCCAACTTCAATCTAGCCAATAATGCAGCAACAAGTTGTTTACAGGTTTAAACGAGTCAAGAATGAAACTAAAAGTTGATTCTAATTTTAAACAACCGGAAATGAAGCTACAAGTTGTTTTTACCTTCAAACAAGTCTGGAATGAAGCTACAAGTTGTTTCCAACTTCAATCTAGCCAATAATGAAGCAACAAGTTTTTTATAGGCTTAAACGAGTCAAGAATGAAACTATAAGTTGATTCTAATTTGTAACATCTGAAAACGAAGCTAGAAGTTGGTGTCAACTTCAAACGAGTATAGAATGAAGCTACAAGTTGTCTCCAATTTCAATCTAGCCAGTAATGAAGCAACAAGTTGTTTACATGTTTAAACGAGTCAAGAATGAAACTACAAGTTGATTCTAATTTTAAACAACCGAAAATGAAGCTACAAGTTGTTTTCAACTTCAAACGAGTCTAAAATGAAGCTACAAGTTGTTTCCAACTTCAAACTAGCCAATAATGAAGCAGCAAGTTGTTTCCGGGCTCAAACGAGTCAAGAATTAAACTTCAAGTTGATTCCAATGTTAAACAACCGAAAATGAAGCTACAAGTTGTTTTAAACTTCAAACGAGTCTGGAATGAAGCTACAAGTTGTTTCCAACTTCAAACTTGCCAATAATGAAGCAGCAAGTTGTTTCCAGGCTCAAACGAGTCAAGAATGAAACTACAAGTTCATTCTAATTTTAAACAACCAAAAATGAAGCTACAAGTTGTTTTCGACTTCAATCGAGTCTGGAATGAAGCTACAAGTTTTTCAAACTTCAATCTCGACAATTATGAAGAAACAAGCTGTTTGCAGGCTTAAACGAATCAAGAATGAAACTATAAGTTGATTCTAATTTTAACAACCGAAACGAAGCTACAAGTTGTTTTCAACTTCAAACGAGTTTGGAATGGAGCTACAAGTTGTTTCCAACTTCAATCTAGCCAATGATGAAGTAACAATTTGTTTACATGCTTAAACGAGTCAAGAATGAAACTACAAGTTGATTTTAATTTTAAACAACCGAAAATGAAGCTACAATTTGTTTTCAACTTCAAACGAGTCTGGAATGAAGCTACAAGTTGTTTCCAACTTCAATCTAGCGAATAATGAAGCAACAAGTTGTTTCCGGGCTCCAACAAGTCAAGAATGAAACTAAAAGTTGATTCTAATTTTAAACAACCGAAAATGAAGCTACAAGGTGTTTTCAAATTCAAACGAGTCTGGAATGAAGCTACAAGTTGTTTCCAACTTCAATCTAGCCAATAATTAAGCAGCAAGTTGTTTCCGGACTCCAACGAGTCAAGAATGAAACTAAAAGTTGATTCTAATTTTAAACAACCGAAAATGAAGCTACAAGTTGTTTTCAACTTCAAACGAGTCTGGAATGAAGTTACAAGTTGTTTCCAACTTCAATCTAGCCAATAATGAAGCAACAAGTTGTTTCCGGGCTCAAACGGGTCAAGAATGAAACTACAAGTTGATTCTAATTTTAAACAACCGAAAATGAAGCTACAAGTTGTTTTCAACTTCAAACGAGTCTGGAATGAAGTTACAAGTTGTTTCCAACTTCAATCTAGCCAATAATGAAGCAACAAGTTGTTTCCGGGCTCAAACGGGTCAAGAATGAAACTACAAGTTGATTCTAATCTTAAACAACTGAAAATGAAGCTACAAGTTGTTTTAAACTTCAAACGAGTCTGGAATGAAACTCCAAGTTGTTTCCAACTTCAATCTAGCCAATAATGCAGCAACAAGTTGTTTACAGGTTTAAACGTGTCAAGAATGAAACTAAAAGTTGATTCTAATTTTAAACAACCGGAAATGAAGCTACAAGTTGTTTTTACCTTCAAACAAGTCTGGAATGAAGCTACAAGTTGTTTCCAACTTCAATCTAGCCAATAATGAAGCAACAAGTTTTTTATAGGCTTAAACGAGTCAAGAATGAAACTATAAGTTGATTCTAATTTGTAACATCTGAAAACGAAGCTAGAAGTTGGTGTCAACTTCAAACGAGTATAGAATGAAGCTACAAGTTGTCTCCAATTTCAATCTAGCCAGTAATGAAGCAACAAGTTGTTTACATGTTTAAACGAGTCAAGAATGAAACTACAAGTTGATTCTAATTTTAAACAACCGAAAATGAAGCTACAAGTTGTTTTCAACTTCAAACGAGTCTGGAATGAAGCTACAAGTTGTTTCCAACTTCAAACTAGCCAATAATGAAGCAGCAAGTTGTTTCCGGGCTCAAACGAGTCAAGAATTAAACTTCAAGTTGATTCCAATTTTAAACAACCGAAAATGAAGCTACAAGTTGTTTTCAACTTCAAACGAGTCTGGAATGAAGCTACAAGTTGTTTCCAACTTCAAACTTGCCAATAATGAAGCAGCAAGTTGTTTCCAGGCTCAAACGAGTCAAGAATGAAACTACAAGTTCATTCTAATTTTAAACAACCAAAAATGAAGCTACAAGTTGTTTTCGACTTCAAACGAGTCTGGAATGAAGCTACAAGTTTTTCAAACTTCAATCTAGACAATTATGAAGAAACAAGCTGTTTGCAGGCTTAAACGAATCAAGAATGAAACTATAAGTTGATTCTAATTTTAACAACCGAAAACGAAGCTACAAGTTGTTTTCAACTTCAAACGAGTTTGGAATGGAGCTACAAGTTGTTTCCAACTTCAATCTAGCCAATGATGAAGCAACAATTTGTTTACATGCTTAAACGAGTCAAGAATGAAACTACAAGTTGATTTTAATTTTAAACAACCGAAAATGAAGCTACAATTTGTTTTTAACTTCAAACGAGTCTGGAATGAAGCTACAAGTTGTTTCCAACTTCAATCTAGCGAATAATGAAGCAACAAGTTGTTTCCGGGCTCCAACAAGTCAAGAATGAAACTAAAAGTTGATTCTAATTTTAAACAACCGAAAATGAAGCTACAAGGTGTTTTCAAATTTAAACGAGTCTGGAATGAAGCTACAAGTTGTTTCCAACTTCAATCTAGCCAATAATGAAGCAACAAGTTGTTTACAGGCTTAAACGAGTCGAGCTACAAGTTGTTTCCAACTTCAATCTAGCCAATGATGAAGCAACAATTTGGTTACATGCTTAAACGAGTCAAAAATGAAACTACAAGTTGATTTTAATTTTATACAACCGAAAATGAAGCTACAATTTGTTTTCAACTTCAAACGAGTCTGGAATGAAGCTACAAGTTGTTTCCAACTTCAATCTAGCGAATAATGAAGCAACAACTTGTTTCCGGACTCCAACAAGTCAAGAATGAAACTAAAAGTTGATTCTAATTTTAAACAACCGAAAATGAAGCTACAAGGTGTTTTCAAATTCAAACGAGTCTGGAATGAAGCTACAAGTTGTTTCCAACTTCAATCTAGCCAATAATGAAGCAACAAGTTGTTTACAGGCTTAAACGAGTCAAGAATAAAATTACAAGTTGATTCTAATTTTAAACAACCGAAAATGAAGCTACAAGTTGTTTTCAACTTCAAACGAGTCTGGAATGAAGTTACAAGTTGTTTCCAACTTCAATCTAGCCAATAATGAAGCAACGAGTTGTTTCCGGGCTCAAACGGGTCAAGTATAAAACTACAAGTTGATTCTAATTTTAAACAACCGAAAATGAAGCTACAAGTTGTTTTGAACTTCAAACGAGTCTGGAATGAAGCTACAAGTTGTTTCCAACTTCAATCTAGCCAATAATGAAGCAACAAGTTGTTTCCGGGCTCAAACGGGTCAAGTATGAAACTACAAGTTGATTCTAATTTTAAACAACCGAAAATGAAGCTACAAGTTGTTTTAAACTTCAAACGAGTCTGGAATGAAACTCCAAGTTGTTTCCAACTTCAATCTAGCCACTAATGAAGCAACAAGTTGTTTACAGGTTTAAACGAGTCAAGAATGAAACTACAAGTTGATTCTAATTTTAAACAACCGGAAATGAAGCTACAAGTTGTTTTCAACTTCAAACGAGTCTGGAATGAAGTTACAAGTTGTTTCCAACTTCAATCTAGCCAATAATGAAGCAACGAGTTGTTTCCGGGCTCAAACGGGTCAAGAATGAAACTACAAGTTGATTCTAATTTGTAACATCTGAAAACGAAGCTAGAAGTTGGTGTCAACTTCAAACGAGTATAGAATGAAGCTACAAGTTGTCTCCAATTTCAATCTAGCCAGTAATGAAGCAACAAGTTGTTTACATGTTTAAACGAGTCAAGAATGAAACTACAAGTTCATTCTAATTTTAAACAACCGAAAATGAAGCTACAAGTTGTTTTCAACTTCAAACGAGTCTGGAATGAAGCTACAAGTTGTTTCCAACTTCAAACTAGCCAATAATGAAGCAGCAAGTTGTTTCCGGGCTCAAACGAGTCAAGAATTAAACTTCAAGTTGATTCCAATGTTAAACAACCGAAAATGAAGCTACAAGTTGTTTTAAACTTCAAACGAGTCTGGAATGAAGCTACAAGTTGTTTCCAACTTCAAACTTGCCAATAATGAAGCAGCAAGTTGTTTCCAGGCTCAAACGAGTCAGGAATGAAACTACAAGTTCATTCTAATTTTAAACAACCAAAAATGAAGCTACAAGTTGTTTTCGACTTCAATCGAGTCTGGAATGAAGCTACAAGTTTTTCAAACTTCAATCTCGACAATTATGAAGAAACAAGCTGTTTGCAGGCTTAAACGAATCAAGAATGAAACTATAAGTTGATTCTAATTTTAACAACCGAAACGAAGCTACAAGTTGTTTTCAACTTCAAACGAGTTTGGAATGGAGCTACAAGTTGTTTCCAACTTCAATCTAGCCAATGATGAAGTAACAATTTGTTTACATGCTTAAACGAGTCAAGAATGAAACTACAAGTTGATTTTAATTTTAAACAACCGAAAATGAAGCTACAATTTGTTTTCAACTTCAAACGAGTCTGGAATGAAGCTACAAGTTGTTTCCAACTTCAATCTAGCGAATAATGAAGCAACAAGTTGTTTCCGGGCTCCAACAAGTCAAGAATGAAACTAAAAGTTGATTCTAATTTTAAACAACCGAAAATGAAGCTACAAGGTGTTTTCAAATTCAAACGAGTCTGGAATGAAGCTACAAGTTGTTTCCAACTTCAATCTAGCCAATAATTAAGCAACAAGTTGTTTAGAGGCTTAAACGAGTCAAGAATAAAATTACAAGTTGATTCTAATTTTAAACAACCGAAAATGAAGCTACAAGTTGTTTTCAACTTCAAACGAGTCTGGAATGAAGTTACAAGTTGTTTCCAACTTCAATCTAGCCAATAATGAAGCAACAAGTTGTTTCCGGGCTCAAACGGGTCAAGTATGAAACTACAAGTTGATTCTAATTTTAAACAACCGGAAATGAAGCTACAAGTTGTTTTCAACTTCAAACAAGTCTGGAATGAAGTTACAAGTAGTTTCCAACTTCAATCTAGCCAATAATGAAGCAACAAGTTGTTTATAGGCTTAAACGAGTCAAGAATGAAACTATAAGTTGATTCTAATTTGTAACATCTGAAAACGAAGCTAGAAGTTGGTGTCAACTTCAAACGAGTATAGAATGAAGCTACAAGTTGTCTCCAACTTCAATCTAGCCAGTAATGAAGCAACAAGTTGTTTACATTTATAAACGAGTCAAGAATGAAACTACAAGTTGATTCTAATTTTAAACAACCGAAAATGAAGCTACAAGTTGTTTTCAACTTCAAACGAGTCTGGAATAAAGCTACAAGTTGTTTCCAACTTCAATCTAGCGAATAATGAAGCAACAAGTTGTTTCCGGGCTCAAACGAGTCAAGAATGAAACTACAAGTTGATTCTAATTTTAAACAACCGAAAATGAAGCTACAAGTTGTTTTCAACTTCAAACGAGTCTGGAATGAAGCTAGAAGTTGTTGCAATCTTTAATCTAGACAATACTGAAGAAACAAGTTGTTTACAGGCTTAAACGAATCAAGAATGAAACTTTAAGTTGTAAGTAATTTTTAACAACCGAAAACGAAGCTACAAGTTGTTTCAACTTCAAACGAGTTTGGAATGGAGCTACAAGTTGTTTCCAACTTCAATCTAGCCAATGATGAAGCACCAAGTTGTTTACATGCTTAAACGAGTCAAGAATGAAACTACAAGTTGATTCTAATTTTAAACAACCGAAAATGAAGCTACAATTTGTTTTCAACTTCAAACGAGTCTAGAATGAAGCTACAAGTTGTTTCCAACTTCAATCTAGCGAATAATGAAGCAACAAGTTGTTTCCGGACTCCGACGAGTCAAGAATGAAACTAAAAGTTGATTCTAATTTTAAAGAACCGAAAATGAAGCTACAAGGTGTTTTCAAATTCAAACGAGTGTGGAATGAAGCTATAAGTTGTTTCCAACTTCAATATAGCCAATAATGAAGCAACAAGTTGTTTACAGGCTTAAACGAGTCAAGAATAAAATTACAAGTTGATTCTAATTTTAAACAACCGAAACTGAAGCTACAAGTTGTTTTCAACTTCAAACGAGTCTGGAATGAAGTTACAAGTTGTTTCCAACTTCAATCTAGCCAATAATGAAGAACAAGTTGTTTCAGGGCTCAAACGAGTCAAGAATGAAACTACGAGTTGAATCTAATTTTAAACAACCGAAAATGAAGCTACAAGTTGTTTTAAACTTCAAACGAGTCTGGAATGAAGCTCCAAGTTGTTTCCAACTTCAATCTAGCCAATAATGAAGCAACAAGTTTGTTAGGTCCCGATACGATTGTAGAAGGGGGGGTTGAATACAATCGTCACAAAATTCGCGCGGAATAAATCTGATTTGGATATAACTGGATAATCAGATTTTAATTAATTAAATAAACAAGGTTCAAGTAAAAAGTTATTTAAACTTGAAAGTCGTTATTAAATTAATATGGTTCAGTTTTAAAGTCCACTAGTTCATAGAATAAATTTGACAGGAAGTATTCTAACTTAGCGGTATAAAACAACCGAATGATCAAAGCACAGAAAACTGTGGATTTAACGAATAGCAAGTTTAGCACAACTTGAAAGCTTTACAATACTTTGAACATATTGAAATGAAGAAAGTGAAGGCCTATTGATGTGCTCAAAATATGATTTTAATCGCAAGTGCACGATCCCGTTTTAGTAATATAAGATTCGATCCACAAGAACTAAAATTATTTTCGCGAAAACCTTAATTTTTAACTTAATCAAATTAGACCATTTTGATTTTGAGATATTTGGCTAATCTAAATTAAAAACTGAAATTAAAATCTAAATCTAATATTTAACTATTGATTAATAAAAATAAAAAGAAGTAAATAAGAAACAGGTCTGTAATTAGATATGAAGAACACACTCAAAATTTAATACTTAAATATAAGAAAAACATGTGACCAAAGAAAGCAAACAGAAATGAATATACGGAGTAGTGCGCGCAAACAGAAGGAAGTGGTCGCGCGTTGGCCCACGCGACGGATAAATCGGCCGAAAACAATACTACAGCTAACTCACCCAGAACATACTCGGCCGCAAAATCAAACGGAGTAAAACAGTAAGTGACCGGATTAGCTCAAATCTCGCCGGAAAATTAATTTCACCGGAAAATCTAGCCATTCCAAATATAACAAATCAAACCCCACTAACCTCTAAACCAAATCTAACACCAAATTCTACACTAAATAGTCTCTAAACTACCCATTTTTTTAACAAAACAAGACCCAAATCAAACCAAATCAACTCTAAACTACACCAAATTTCAAATCTAGCCTAAACATAATATTTTCAACATAAACCCACTAACCTCAAATCAAAATCATAAACTAAAATTTACACCCAAAAGCCCCAAAATCAAGAACAAAGAGAACACCAAATCTTACCAAACTAAATCCAAATCACACAAAACTTCAAAACTAGCTTATCTACCAAATCTCTAACAAAACCCCATCAAACTACAAGCTAAAATCAAAATCTAGAATACTAAACCATTGAACCCACTAATAATATTGAGAATTAAAAGGGGCTCAATCTAAATACTAAAAAATGCAAGCTTAAAACATATAATTAGGCTCCTTTCAATCCACAAGTAATTTTGAGTCTCATGTGGTTAGAGAAAGATTTCATAGCCTAGAAGTAAAAGTAAAGAGCAAGATTTAAGAACAAAAATGAATACTTGTATTGATATAATAAAAGTGTTTACAAATTTTGAGTGCTACTACTAGATCTACTACATAAAAGAGAGGCTACTAAAAATATGAAATCCTAGGTTGGTTAAAACATGATGGGGAGATGAGTATTTATAGGGGGAAATTAGGGTAGAGGGGGGTGTAGGTGTCCCATCTAGATGCTTCCTTGAGAATATTCCCCTATGATCCTTTTCTTCCCATCTTTTTCTCCCTTTTGCTTTATTCTTTATTTCTTCAAGCATTTGCAATTTTCCTAAAAAAAAGACAAATAAACAAATAAATAAGTGAGAACAAGCAATAATTAGGCATTTGAAATATACAAAAATATGCACTTATCAAACTTCCCCATACCTATATTTTGCTCGTCCTCGAGTAAAATCAAAAGAAAAGAAAATAAACTATGAAAACTAGATGCGATTCCTAGGCTCCTTTTCGTAGGCGTGACGGGTGATTTTAGGTTCACCAACCCGTTAAACTCGTAGACGATCTCTACAAGAGGAGTTTTGTCTCCTAAGGGTTTACAGAAGATATACCCATAAAATCTTTGAGACATTCTAGCAAGTGTCTACTCGACTCTACTCTAATTTCGTTGGTGTTAACAAAAAGCGTTTTTAAGGAAAATACGACTTAAAGACTCATCTACTAATAATCAAGATACAGTTGCCTCTAATCTACTTGAAATCGACACAAAAATTTACTAGAAATCCAAGGAGTGTAAGTAATTTAAGGCCTTTGATGGATCCTAATTGTCTAAGAACATTTTCTCTTTTCAACCAATTTTGAACTGACCCAATCTCTATCGAAACAAATATCTAGCCAAACTTCACAAACTCTTATTCTTCTTTTTTTTTTCTTTTTTTTTGTATTGACTTTATCTTGTCCGTTTTCTTAGGCAAACAATGTTACCCATGTAGCGAGCTTTGGGTCAGTGACTCCCAAACCAAACGGTCTTAGGGCACTAGGTTTTGAAATCCCACTAAGGACTTAATTGCTCGAGTAACAAAGGCCACAAAACGAGACTAGCCAATCTACTTTTGCCCATTTATCTAAAGATTTTATCTATAAAGAACAATGGGTATTGAAGTACTTATTCCTTTTCTTCTTCTATCTTTCTTTTCTTTTCTTTTTTTCTATTTTTTTTCTTTTTTTTTATTCGCAAAGGTTCGATTCGACATTGTTTCAACATGTGGGTTCTCTCTCAGGTATCGAATAATATCACTAGACAATCTCTCCATCAAAGGTCTTGTGCAAATGTGTGTGCCATCTTGGAATTAAGAGTACAAATCGGTCGATACAAGCTTCAAAAAGACAACCTTACTCAACTACGTTCAAATTATCTAAAAGACACAACATATATATACTTTTCCAACTTCAATCTAGCCACTAATGAAGCAACAAGTTGTTTACAGGTTTAAACGAGTCAAGAATGAAACTACAAGTTGATTCTAATTTTAAACAACCGAAAATGAAGCTACAAGTTGTTTTCAACTTCAAACGAGTCTGGAATGAAGTTACAAGTTGTTTCCAACTTCAATCTAGCCAATAATGAAGCAACGAGTTGTTTCCGGGCTCAAACGGGTCAAGAATGAAACTACAAGTTGATTCTAATTTGTAACATCTGAAAACGAAGCTAGAAGTTGGTGTCAACTTCAAACGAGTATAGAATGAAGCTACAAGTTGTCTCCAACTTCAATCTAGCCAGTAATGAAGCAACAAGTTGTTTACATTTATAAACGAGTCAAGAATGAAACTACAAGTTGATTCTAATTTTAAACAACCGAAAATGAAGCTACAAGTTGTTTTCAACTTCAAACGAGTCTGGAATGAAGCTACAAGTTGTTTCCAACTTCAATCTAGCGAATAATGAAGCAACAAGTTGTTTCCGGGCTCAAACGAGTCAAGAATGAAACTACAAGTTGATTCTAATTTTAAACAACCGGAAATGAAGCTACAAGTTGTTTTTAACTTCAAACAAGTCTGGAATGAAGTTACAAGTAGTTTCCAACTTCAATCTAGCCAATAATGAAGCAACAAGTTGTTTATAGGCTTAAACGAGTCAAGAATGAAACTATTAGTTGATTCTAATTTGTAACATCTGAAAACGAAGCTAGAAGTTGGTGTCAACTTCAAACGAGTATAGAATGAAGCTACAAGTTGTCTCCAATTTCAATCTAGCCAGTAATGAAGCAACAAGTTGTTTACATGTTTAAACGAGTCAAGAATGAAACTACAAGTTGATTCTAATTTTAAACAACCGAAAATGAAGCTACAAGTTGTTTTCAACTTCAAACGAGTCTGGAATGAAGCTACAAGTTGTTTCCAACTTCAAACTAGCCAATAATGAAGCAGCAAGTTGTTTCCGGGCTCAAACGAGTCAAGAATTAAACTTCAAGTTGATTCCAATTTTAAACAACCGAATATGAAGCTACAAGTTGTTTTAAACTTCAAACGAGTCTGGAATGAAGCTACAAGTTGTTTCCAACTTCAAACTTGCCAATAATGAAGCAGCAAGTTGTTTCCAGGCTCAAACGAGTCAGGAATGAAACTACAAGTTCATTCTAATTTTAAACAACCAAAAATGAAGCTACAAGTTGTTTTCGACTTCAATCGAGTCTGGAATGAAGCTACAAGTTTTTCAAACTTCAATCTAGACAATTATGAAGAAACAAGCTGTTTGCAGGCTTAAACGAATCAAGAATGAAACTTAAGTTGATTCTAATTTTAAGAACCGAAAACGAAGCTACAAGTTGTTTTCAACTTCAAACGAGTTTGGAATGGAGCTACAAGTTGTTTCCAACTTCAATCTAGCCAATGATGAAGTAACAATTTGTTTACATGCTTAAACGAGTGAAGAATGAAACTACAAGTTGATTTTAATTTTAAACAACCGAAAATGAAGCTACAATTTGTTTTCAACTTCAAACGAGTCTGGAATGAAGCTACAAGTTGTTTCCAACTTCAATCTAGCGAATAATGAAGCAACAAGTTGTTTCCGGGCTCCAACAAGTCAAGAATGAAACTAAAAGTTGATTCTAATTTTAAACAACCGAAAATGAAGCTACAAGGTGTTTTCAAATTCAAACGAGTCTGGAATGAAGCTACAAGTTGTTTCCAACTTCAATCTAGCCAATAATTAAGCAACAAGTTGTTTACAGGCTTAAACGAGTCAAGAATAAAATTACAAGTTGATTCTAATTTTAAACAACCGAAAATGAAGCTACAAGTTGTTTTCAACTTCAAACGAGTCTGGAATGAAGTTACAAGTTGTTTCCAACTTCAATCTAGCCAATAATGAAGCAACAAGTTGTTTCCGGGCTCAAACGGGTCAAGTATGAAACTACAAGTTGATTCTAATTTTAAACAACCGAAAATGAAGCTACAAGTTGTTTTAAACTTCAAACGAGTCTGAAATGAAACTCCAAGTTGTTTCCAACTTCAATCTAGCCAATAATGAAGCAACAAGTTGTTTACAGGTTTAAACGAGTCAAGAATGAAACTACAAGTTGATTCTAATTTTAAACAACCGGAAATGAAGCTACAAGTTGTTTTCAACTTCAAACAAGTCTGGAATGAAGTTACAAGTAGTTTCCAACTTCAATCTAGCCAATAATGAAGCAACAAGTTGTTTATAGGCTTAAACGAGTCAAGAATGAAACTATAAGTTGATTCTAATTTGTAACATCTGAAAACGAAGCTAGAAGTTGGTGTCAACTTCAAACGAGTATAGAATGAAGCTACAAGTTGTCTCCAACTTCAATCTAGCCAGTAATGAAGCAACAAGTTGTTTACATTTATAAACGAGTCAAGAATGAAACTACAAGTTGATTCTAATTTTAAACAACCGAAAATGAAGCTACAAGTTGTTTTCAACTTCAAACGAGTCTGGAATGAAGCTACAAGTTGTTTCCAACTTCAATCTAGCGAATAATGAAGCAACAAGTTGTTTCCGGGCTCAAACGAGTCAAGAATGAAACTACAAGTTGATTCTAATTTTAAACAACCGAAAATGAAGCTACAAGTTGTTTTCAACTTCAAACGAGTCTGGAATGAAGCTAGAAGTTGTTGCAATCTTTAATCTAGACAATACTGAAGAAACAAGTTGTTTACAGGCTTAAACGAATCAAGAATGAAACTTTAAGTTGTAACTAATTTTTAACAACCGAAAACGAAGCTACAAGTTGTTTCAACTTCAAACGAGTTTGGAATGGAGCTACAAGTTGTTTCCAACTTCAATCTAGCCAATGATGAAGCACCAAGTTGTATACATGCTTAAACGAGTCAAGAATGAAACTACAAGTTGATTCTAATTTTAAACAACCGAAAATGAAGCTATAATTTGTTTTCAACTTCAAACGAGTCTGGAATGAAGCTACAAGTTGTTTCCAACTTCAATCTAGCGAATAATGAAGCAACAAGTTGTTTCCGGGCTCCAACAAGTCAAGAATGAAACTAAAAGTTGATTCTAATTTTAAACAACCGAAAATGAAGCTACAAGGTGTTTTCAAATTCAAACGAGTCTGGAATGAAGTTACAAGTTGTTTCCAACTTCAATCTAGCCAATAATGAAGCAACAAGTTGTTTCAGGGCTCAAACGAGTCAAGAATGAAACTACGAGTTGAATCTAATTTTAAACAACCGAAAATGAAGCTACAAGTTGTTTTTAACTTCAAACAAGTCTGGAATGAAGTTACAAGTAGTTTCCAACTTCAATCTAGCCAATAATGAAGCAACAAGTTGTTTATAGGCTTAAACGAGTCAAGAATGAAACTATAAGTTGATTCTAATTTGTAACATCTGAAAACAAAGCTAGAAGTTGGTGTCAACTTCAAACGAGTATAGAATGAAGCTACAAGTTGTCTCCAATTTCAATCTAGCCAGTAATGAAGCAACAAGTTGTTTACATGTTTAAACGAGTCAAGAATGAAACTACAAGTTGATTCTAATTTTAAACAACCGACAATGAAGCTACAGAAGTTGTTTTCAACTTCAAACGAGTCTGGAATGAAGCTACAAGTTGTTTCCAACTTCAAACTAGCCAATAATGAAGCAGCAAGTTGTTTCCGGGCTCAAACGAGTCAAGAATTAAACTTCAAGTTGATTCCAATGTTAAACAACCGAAAATGAAGCTACAAGTTGTTTTAAACTTCAAACGAGTCTGGAATGAAGCTACAAGTTGTTTCCAACTTCAAACTTGCCAATAATGAAGCAGCAAATTGTTTCCAGGCTCAAACGAGTCAAGAATGAAACTACAAGTTCATTCTAATTTTAAACAACCAAAAATGAAGCTACAAGTTGTTTTCGACTTCAATCGAGTCTGGAATGAAGCTACAAGTTTTTCAAACTTCAATCTCGACAATTATGAAGAAACAAGCTGTTTGCAGGCTTAAACGAATCAAGAATGAAACTATAAGTTGATTCTAATTTTAACAACCGAAACGAAGCTACAAGTTGTTTTCAACTTCAAACGAGTTTGGAATGGAGCTACAAGTTGTTTCCAACTTCAATCTAGCCAATGATGAAGTAACAATTTGTTTACATGCTTAAACGAGTCAAGAATGAAACTACAAGTTGATTTTAATTTTAAACAACCGAAAATGAAGCTACAATTTGTTTTCAACTTCAAACGAGTCTGGAATGAAGCTACAAGTTGTTTCCAACTTCAATCTAGCGAATAATGAAGCAACAAGTTGTTTCCGGGCTCCAACAAGTCAAGAATGAAACTAAAAGTTGATTCTAATTTTAAACAACCGAAAATGAAGCTACAAGGTGTTTTCAAATTCAAACGAGTCTGGAATGAAGCTACAAGTTGTTTCCAACTTCAATCTAGCCAATAATTAAGCAACAAGTTGTTTACAGGCTTAAACGAGTCAAGAATAAAATTACAAGTTGATTCTAATTTTAAACAACCGAAAATGAAGCTACAAGTTGTTTTCAACTTCAAACGAGTCTGGAATGAAGTTACAAGTTGTTTCCAACTTCAATCTAGCCAATAATGAAGCAACAAGTTGTTTCCGGGCTCAAACGGGTCAAGTATGAAACTACAAGTTGATTCTAATTTTAAACAACCGGAAATGAAGCTACAAGTTGTTTTCAACTTCAAACAAGTCTGGAATGAAGTTACAAGTAGTTTCCAACTTCAATCTAGCCAATAATGAAGCAACAAGTTGTTTATAGGCTTAAACGAGTCAAGAATGAAACTATAAGTTGATTCTAATTTGTAACATCTGAAAACGAAGCTAGAAGTTGGTGTCAACTTCAAACGAGTATAGAATGAAGCTACAAGTTGTCTCCAACTTCAATCTAGCCAGTAATGAAGCAACAAGTTGTTTACATTTATAAACGAGTCAAGAATGAAACTACAAGTTGATTCTAATTTTAAACAACCGAAAATGAAGCTACAAGTTGTTTTCAACTTCAAACGAGTCTGGAATGAAGCTACAAGTTGTTTCCAACTTCAATCTAGCGAATAATGAAGCAACAAGTTGTTTCCGGGCTCAAACGAGTCAAGAATGAAACTACAAGTTGATTCTAATTTTAAACAACCGAAAATGAAGCTACAAGTTGTTTTCAACTTCAAACGAGTCTGGAATGAAGCTAGAAGTTGTTGCAATCTTTAATCTAGACAATACTGAAGAAACAAGTTGTTTACAGGCTTAAACGAATCAAGAATGAAACTTTAAGTTGTAAGTAATTTTTAACAACCGAAAACGAAGCTACAAGTTGTTTCAACTTCAAACGAGTTTGGAATGGAGCTACAAGTTGTTTCCAACTTCAATCTAGCCAATGATGAAGCACCAAGTTGTTTACATGCTTAAACGAGTCAAGAATGAAACTACAAGTTGATTCTAATTTTAAACAACCGAAAATGAAGCTACAATTTGTTTTCAACTTCAAACGAGTCTAGAATGAAGCTACAAGTTGTTTCCAACTTCAATCTAGCGAATAATGAAGCAACAAGTTGTTTCCGGACTCCGACGAGTCAAGAATGAAACTAAAAGTTGATTCTAATTTTAAAGAACCGAAAATGAAGCTACAAGGTGTTTTCAAATTCAAACGAGTGTGGAATGAAGCTATAAGTTGTTTCCAACTTCAATATAGCCAATAATGAAGCAACAAGTTGTTTACAGGCTTAAACGAGTCAAGAATAAAATTACAAGTTGATTCTAATTTTAAACAACCGAAACTGAAGCTACAAGTTGTTTTCAACTTCAAACGAGTCTGGAATGAAGTTACAAGTTGTTTCCAACTTCAATCTAGCCAATAATGAAGCAACAAGTTGTTTCAGGGCTCAAACGAGTCAAGAATGAAACTACGAGTTGAATCTAATTTTAAACAACCGAAAATGAAGCTACAAGTTGTTTTAAACTTCAAACGAGTCTGGAATGAAGCTCCAAGTTGTTTCCAACTTCAATCTAGCCAATAATGAAGCAACAAGTTTGTTAGGTCCCGATACGATTGTAGAAGGGGGGGTTGAATACAATCGTCACAAAATTCGCGCGGAATAAATCTGATTTGGATATAACTGGATAATCAGATTTTAATTAATTAAATAAACAAGGTTCAAGTAAAAAGTTATTTAAACTTGAAAGTCGTTATTAAATTAATATGGTTCAGTTTTAAAGTCCACTAGTTCATAGAATAAATTTGACAGGAAGTATTCTAACTTAGCGGTATAAAACAACCGAATGATCAAAGCACAGAAAACTGTGGATTTAACGAATAGCAAGTTTAGCACAACTTGAAAGCTTTACAATACTTTGAACATATTGAAATGAAGAAAGTGAAGGCCTATTGATGTGCTCAAAATATGATTTTAATCGCAAGTGCACGATCCCGTTTTAGTAATATAAGATTCGATCCACAAGAACTAAAATTATTTTCGCGAAAACCTTAATTTTTAACTTAATCAAATTAGACCATTTTGATTTTGAGATATTTGGCTAATCTAAATTAAAAACTGAAATTAAAATCTAAATCTAATATTTAACTATTGATTAATAAAAATAAAAAGAAGTAAATAAGAAACAGGTCTGTAATTAGATATGAAGAACACACTCAAAATTTAATACTTAAATATAAGAAAAACATGTGACCAAAGAAAGCAAACAGAAATGAATATACGGAGTAGTGCGCGCAAACAGAAGGAAGTGGTCGCGCGTTGGCCCACGCGACGGACAAATCGGCCGAAAACAATACTACAGCTGTTGCAGTGAAATTATGTAAAGTTCGTTCTCAGGGAAGGACTGAATACAATATTAAATCAAGTATATTACTCCTTTCTATTTAGAAGTTTAGAGAATAAATTGTGGTTTTTACTATCAACTAAATTAAACTAATAAAGCAATTAAAAGTGTGAATTAACGATAATAAAAAGCAATCCAAGAATCAGGTTTCTTTGCTGGCTACAATAAATGTCAATCAATTGTGATAAACAAGTCTCCACTCTGCTAAAAACAATCCTTCTATTGATTACAATGTTCTCTCCCAAGATACAAAATAATACCTATAACTTAATCTTGAAGTCACTCCCATGATCAATCAAAACCAACTTATAAGCTATCACGAACCAAGGATTTTCTGTTTCACAACTCGCCTAATAATCTCCCGATTAATTAATCAAGTTATGTCTGTCATATCATGTACAAGAAATATAAATCCTCTCCCGATTCATTATAAATCCTACAGATACAATTACAGGTTCGCGACTCCTATAACTGTGTTAAGCGCTCAATGACAGATTAGCATACATAGAGAAACCACAATCTTAGATCAAACAAACATATTAAGCCAACAAATACTCCCCAATCCTCGGATTAGAGGATTAGTTACCCATAACAATTAAAGAAAACACGAATATATATATTACTGAAATCATGTCAAAAGAGTACAAGAGTAAGAAAATACAACTTGACGAAATCTCTCGAACTTGGACTGAATCCCTTCAATCTTTGCTCAAGTTATCTCCCAAAGCTTTCTCTATCTCCCAACACACTCTCTTCGATATCTAATAATCATAAAACCCTAATAATAATAATGTTTTAATGGTTTCCTCGAAAAACAATTCCGATTTCCTAAAACAAGTTGGATTCTGAGACAAAATTCGTGGGCTGACTTTCAGGCCTGATTCTGGGCTGATCCTTTTGTCTTTAGATAGCTGGACCACTTTAAACTTGTAGACAATTAAGATATCTTCGCGGGCTGTTGAATCGTCTAATTCTGACGTCCGGAACTCAAGTTATGGCCCAAACAAGATTTGCTGCGCAGGTAGCCCATAAAGTCCGAATTTCCATCAAATACAAGCCCAAATAAGCTAGTTTCATCCAACTTAGGAATATTTATTTTCCTGCCATTAAACACTTAAAATCAATTAGTAATTACCCGATTATTTACAAAATACCACAATTATGGGAATAAAATCATATAAAAGCATATATAAATATATGCTCTATCAAATATCCCCACACTTAGTGTTTTGCACGTCCTCGGGCAAATAAAATAAACTTAAGCTAACACCTAATAGATATATACCACTTCCGTAGGTGATCACGGTTGCATTTGGCATATGCAACAAGCCCTTTAAACCCCTAGGCAGCCCTAGTGGACGAGTAAGGTCTCGTGAGGGCCTGTAGTGAATGTACCCACAAAATTCATTTTTTTCTGCCAAGTCTTAAGAATGCAACTAATATGAATGCAAACTAAATGAATATGCATAGATCCCAATCATGAATTTATCAACCTTGTCAACGTATACTCCTCAGAATTTGCAACAATCAAGGATTTCATCTATCACACATATTAGTCATGCAACTCTTTCACTGCAAGTACGGAGTGCATCGTGTGTGCTCAACATGCTCTCTAATGAAACAACATAAAGACCAACAAATTTCAACAGAATCTTAGCCATGAGTCGTTAATAAGAATAATGCTTAAACACTTCGTTACATTAGAGTCAACTACAGCTTAGGGTCACCAAGGAACTTCCATGCCTCTCTTATATATGCTCTCTTTTTTTTTTCTTTTTTTTTTCAATATCTATTATTTGGTGTGTACATGCTCGGTCTAAGGTCGGGACGCTTCACAGGGTAAGTGAGTTACGACCACCATAAGACTTCACCAACCAAATTGTTCACACATGCTTTCGGTGGCTTATTTGACCGTGCAATGGTTGAGATCCCAAAAGATTTATGCACTAATACCCATTTAGCGAGTGTTGGGTCAGCAATCCCAAACCATGAAAGGCTTTAGGTTACTAGGCACAAAGTCCCCTCAGACTTAATTACTCGAGTATTAATGAGCCCAACCTAATCAATTCTACCACCATTTTTTTTTGTGAACTTTATTGCTAATACATGTATCTTTTTTTCTTTCTTTTTTTTTTTTTTTTTTGAAAGGCATGTATATCCCAAAGCTCCCCCTCACTTAAGAATTATAGACTCCAAGCTCAAAAGGGAATAGTCAAAATTCTACGCCCGGCTCATAGCTAAGACTCAAGAAATAAGCTAGTCTAAATCTCGCCTCTAGAACAGTTATAGTGTAATTACAAGTTACCGCACAAGCAATTTCTAAGCATGCAAGACATCACATATGATCAAGATTACTAGCCAAGAAATTATGCAAATAAATTCATCATAGGAAATTAACTTGGTCGACAAACTTTCATGGAATTATGCAAATGCAAACTAAAAAGAAAATAAATTAATAAAAAAAATCTACAAAAACTAATGCATGCTAAATTAAGTAACTATATGCTCTAATTTAAATGCAACTATCATGAATAGTCTAAATTTAAGACAAGGCAATATACAATTTTTTTATTATTCGTGAGAACACATCCCCACACTTAAATGAGTCAATGTCCTCAATGACACAAAAACTACTCTAAAAGGCTAAGAAAGAAAACTCCCCTCAAAATCAAGGTGTATGATGTGGAAGGTGCCTCTGCATATAGGAAAACATGTCTCCCAGTTGTTTCTCCATCCTCTCCATTTGTCTCTGCAACACTGCAACCTGGTCCTTAAGAGTACTTTTCGAATCCGGCTCTATAGCATGATCTTCCATCGGTATTGAACTACGCTTGTGATCCACTTTACGCAGCCCTAAGAGTTTATGTCGACGCAATAAGTGCATACCAATCAAGTAATCGACATTGATAGTAGTGGGCCATCCTTCTACCACCGGTAAATTGGTGGTATTGCGATTAAATACACCCAACCTCTCAGCAATTCTTGTTACAAAACCTCCTAAGACAATGGCACATTTAGCTCGCTTGGCTTGATATAAGAATCTGCTAATTAACAAGTTTGTCCAATCCACTAGTTGTCCCTCATTAAAGTGATATAACAGAGCCAGCTCACCAGTTTGAATCTTATTATTACTCTCTGCACGACCATATATAGTGTAGGACATGAGGCGGGCAAAATAGTGATACAAACAACTTACAATTTCTGAAGATGAAGCTGATTGAGATCTATAACTGGCACTCTTCGGCAAGCTAGTGAGTGCATGCCAGAATGGAGTAGCATATCCTTCGGGCAACCGTTGTGACTTAACCAATTGCCAACCAAACATATCAGCCAAAGCAGATTTTGTGATTTCATGCTGCACATTAGCTATCCGGAATGACAATGTATCATCATTAATAACAGTGAAGGAACTTAAAAATTCATATGTAAGTTTCGCGTAGGAAGGATCATCCATACTCATGAGATCACTCCAACCAATATCTTGCAATGCTTTTATGAGTTCATCGTGTATTCCCAACACTTCCAAAGCAGATGAATCAACATATTTATTCGGTAACACCTTGCGTGTAGACAACACATCATAAAGAGCTTGCTGATCTGGGCCACTAAATTTAATGGCCGGATATCTGTGAGTTTTTGATTGAGTGGCATGTGATTTTTGTTGCTTCTCTTTTCTTCCATTAACACGCGGGATGTCAGGTGGGCTAACAATGTCTTTCTTTTGCTTCTTTGCAGGTGGTTGTTGGGTGGATGAACCACGCGCCATGAAACTTTGAGTTAGAGTGATGGGTATTGAGTGTCGCAGGCTAGAAACGTGCAGGATGAAACAATTATGTCTTGCAGCAAGACATAAGGCACCAGCGTCACTGATAAGAATCAAGAATGGACTCTCTCTGTTCAATACAAGAATCCCTCCGCGCAATAATCCACTACAGGCTATGTCTTAGATGAAGTCGCCGGTTGTTTCTCCGATGCTAGCACGCTATCATGATGAACCCATTATGCATATATAGAGCGACAGGCTTAATCAATTTAAAACCAAAGCTGATTAGAAATTACAAGAACAGGGGCAGTGCTAGGTTAATGGACACACACGCATAATACTTATAATACACTAAAACTATTACAAAACTATATTATATATTTTATTCTTTTTTTTTCCGAATATAGATGAACTAAAATAATTAGTATATACAAAATTATATTAATAAATAACATAAGTATAGATAATAATAATAATATAATAATAAATAATAATAATAAATAATAATAATATTAATAATATAGTAATATAATAATAAAATATAATACAGAAATATAGTAATAATATAGTAATAATATAGTAATATAGAGATAATATAAATAATACAAATAATATAAAAATATAATAATACAAATATAATTCTAATAATAAATACCAATAACATAATTATAATACAAATATAATATTATAATAAATAATATACAGTTATAGTTATTAGAATCAAATATATAATTTTACATGAGATATGAAATAATTATTATAAAGTACAAAAAGATAACTAAAATAAGAAAGAAAAAAAAAAAAAAAAACGTTACAAGGAAAAAAGAATAAAAAACAAAACAAAAAAAAACTAAGATAAGCAAATGTACACTAGCGATACATTAGTGTACCACTGTGCCTTCGGTTCCAGTGCCGCAAAACCGCGGGTCTGAATAATTAAGTTGGCGGTGTGAGTAGATGAGACAAAGCGCGAGTCACAGTGAATGAATACCGCAGGTGTTATTGTCCTTCACTGCCAGTTTCAGCTTCTGACTACAAATATTAGTTTTGCCTGTGTAATTAAAACAACGTGCCCGGCTCTTCCATAAATGCCTGTTTCCTGTACAAAACTTCACACAAAATCAAAACACCTTTGGGGAGTAAAACGAACACATAAAATATATATATATAATTTTTTTTGTTTTTACATAGAAAATCTATAATAATATAATATAAATAAATAGATAACTAAAACTTATACATAATAACCTTACAAAAAATTTGAGTTGCCTCTCAAAGAGCGCTGTCTTTAACGTCATTTAGCCGGACGCCTGTTCCAGATTAAGTTGTAGGATCGGTGAGAAGATAATGATCTCCCCTTTGTAACTTTTCTCCGATCAAATATGGTTTGAGCCTATGACCATTCACCTTAAAAGTTTCAGACCCCTCTCGAGTAATTGCCACAGTACCATACGGATACACTTTAACAATTTCAAACGGTCCAGACCATCGTGAGTTGAGTTTTCCAGGAAAAAGTTTAAGTCTCGAATTAAACAAAAGAACCTTTTGTCCAACTTCGAAATTTTTCTTCTGAATATGCTTGTCATGCCACAATTTGGTCTTTTCTTTATAACTTGCAGCACTTTCATAGGATTGGAGTCTCAATTCATCGAGTTCACGGTTCGCAAAAATCTACACGCAAGCGCACGTGATCACAAGTAATATATTAAGTTCGATCCCACAGAGACTGGTGAATTAAGAATACGCACCTATGCAACAATGTATGATCAATTATCACTGCTAAGACAATTAACAAGGATTGGTTTCTTTTTATACTAATAATTAAATTTACTAATCAAATTCAGAATAGGAAAACACATGGGATTCTAATTTCATTATCGAATTCATCTAGAATTGAAATTACTGATTAACATGCGACTGTTGATCCTAATCAGACAACACGAAAGTAATACGTGCCAACTCTCGTTGCACACATATCATACCAATCAAAATCCACAATTAAGATAGAAATCTCATGGACACCAACAAAGCTCAGATCCTATATCTCTATAGCGGTAGTGTAAGCAAAGAGGTTTAATAACAAGTCGTCTATCGTGATTACACAGGGTGATAAAAATAGTTCAAGTCTACCACAAATTATGCTTCATTCACATAATCCTATGTTTACATGGCATAGTTCTAAATTCGATCATCCACTCTCGCTTCAGAAAGAATTAACAAACAACTTAGAAGTTAGCTACGCTCCTAAGAAGAATAAGCACGGCTCATGCAAAGAAATCCACGTATGTCACACAATCAAGTAATTAACATTCGTTACTAGACTACATCGATAAATCCATTAGAATCCCATGAAGGCGGTTAGTTCATAATCAAACTAATCGACATCATGGGTTCTAATGAAAGCATGATAAAGAAAAGACAAGAATTAAATAGAATAAAAATGCTTGAATTAATAATAATAAAAATCACACGTTACAGATTTGATGTTCACGATCTTGCTCGAAACTGTCACTTCCTCGCAAAGAACGATCGAATACAACTGATAATGTGCTTGAATAAAACTATGATTACGATATTGTTCTCCACTCCAAACTACGACTATGAGGCTAGGGTTTTTACACACGAGAAATAAAAAATGCATTGACTAAGTCAACCGGGCCTCGACCGCTGCGAAAATCCATCAGAAAAGCTGTAAAAATCGGCCCGGGGAGTTTCTGCGGGGCGCCACCGCGCTACACTAGCGCGGGCGCGCTAGTGATGCAGATTGTAGCGCGGGCGCGCTACAGGTTAGCGCGGGCGCGCTACTGTCTGTGATGACAGTCCTGATCCTTTGTTTTCAGCCCGTTCTCGCGTGCATGTCCTTCCTCGCTTCTAGTACCACTTCCGTAGGTGATCACGGTTGCATTTAGCATATGCAACAAGCCCTTTAAACCCCTAGATAGCTCTAGTGGACGAGTGTGTTCTCGTGAGGGTTTGTAGAAGATGTACCCACAAAATCCCAAGTCGTGATGAATCCACAATTCTCTATTCTTGCAAATAATGCACCAAAAACAACCTATAATGATAGAAAATCACTTCATCACCTCAACTCGTGACCTGCACAGAAAAACAATAGAAACACATCAAAAGACACTAAACACTTAAGTACAACCAACCAATTTAAGTGGAAATGAAGGCCTATAAGTGTGTATAAATACCACTTATCACACCCCCAAACTTAAACTGATGCTTGTCCTCAAGCGTCAACGACACTATACAATAATACAATGCAATGCATGAATGCAACTACGTGATGAATGAGTGAACTATGAAGTAATTGCCTTGCAAATTTTTAATACCTCAGATTGTGCTAATGTTCTCGACTTTCATCTCTCTCGCTACCAAGTCAATTACCCTTCTATTTACAAGTGTGGAGTGCCAGTGTGTGCAAGCATGTTCTTTTATTGAGACAAGACAAAAACTACTACTCCCACAGAATCCCCATCAAGAATCGTAAAAGTTATAAACTAACACCCCGTCACTCAAGTCCAACTAAAAGCCAAGGTCCCAAAGAATGTCCACACCCTTCTATTTTATTCACTCTAATTTTTTTTTTTCTTTTTCTTTTTATTGGTGATTAATTGCTTGGTCTAAGGTCAGAGCGCTTCGCAGTGTAAATGCGTTACGAACACCACAAGACTTCACACACCAATTATTCACTTTATTCTAGTGGTTTATTTAACTGTGCAATGGTTGAGATCCCTAAAGATTTATGCACTAGTACCCATGTAGCGAGCGTTGGGTCAACAATCCCAAACCACGAAGGGCTTTAGGTTGTTAGGCACAAAGTCCCCTCAGACTTAATTACTCGAGTACTAATGAGCTCAACCTAGTTAATTCTACCACTTATTTTTTTAGTGAATTTATTTACTACTATTTTTTTTTTCTTTTTTTTTTTTTCTTTTTTTCTTTTTTAGAAAGGCATATCTACCCCTCAGTTCCCCCAAACTTAAGATTTACGGACCTAAGCTGAAGGGTGTTCAATTCAATCCTAGAATTCATGGAATTTCGTCTAAATCCTATCTCAAGAACATATGTGAATTACAATTTCCAACACAAGCAATTTCCAAGTACTAACCTAGCATTGCAATTGAAACTACTAATCAAAAACTACGCACATAACTCATCATAGGCAATTAGCTTGGCTTAACTTCATAATTCATGCAAATGCTCGTGATACTAGCTACTACAATTATCACTAAACATGTAAAAAAAAAAAAAAAAAATATGGGAAAATTAGAAAGAAAACGTGAGAATAAATCAAAGCAAAATAAAATAAAATAAAAACGTGAACTACATGAACTAACTAACACATGCAATAATAAAAAAAAAAATCTATCTAATAATATGCTCTTCCTTAGATTACCACCCCCAAACTTAAAATTTTCAATGTCCCCATTGAAAGTGATAAAAAGGCTAGAGCACCCACATACCTACTCGGAGTCCGAGTCCTCCCCCTCCTCTGCTGGAGGTGAATCAGGTGGAGGATACTGCATCCCTGCTCCGAATACTGGCCACTGAACTGTGACCCCCTGTGCCTGAAAAGCACTACCTAGAGCCTGTGTCATATCAAAAGCAAACCTCTGGTGGATGTCATGCATGGCGTCCATCCGTCTCGCTAATCGGCGAAAGTGGACATCTCCCATCGGTTCGGAGCTCCTCTCCGTCTGAGAAGTACCAGCTCCAGAAGCTCTAGGCTGCTCCCTCCTAACAAACTCTGGACGTCCCCCTGGCATCTCATCATATATGTACCCAAGGCCTCGAGGGTGGGGAACTCCTCCATCCCACTCCGTCATGCGGCTGATCGCCGAATGATCAATCGGTGCTCCTGGCAACTGTAATTGCTCGTTGGATGGCCAACGAACACCGCTCGATCGACAAAGCTTCGTCACAATTGTGCCATATGGAATGGCACCAGTAGTTCCTCCCTGTAAGAACCTCAGAATCCCCTGATGGATAACATGTCCCAGATCAATATACTTGCCCGAGACAATCCCAAAGAGCAGAATAGCTCTTTCCACTGTCACCTCATGCCCATGTGAAGATGGCATGATGTTAGCACATATGAAGGCGTTCCACGCCTTCGCATACCGGTTCAACCCGGCTGCTGGAAAAGAGACATGTGCCTGCAAAGGAGGTTGTGTCATCTTCCAAGCTGTATCCGGCACACACAAATCATACACCAATCGATCAAGATCAACTGGATCATCATCAAACCGGCGTTTAGCACGCCCAATCCTCTCAACCACCCAATCTTCTTCATTACGGCGCCTGGCACGCCCCCCAATAACTCTACGGATCGCATCCGCACTATAATCTACCCGGATTCCCCGTACCACCGTGAATCCATCTCGATTCTCCTTGGCATTAGCATAAAACTCTCGAATGATAGCCAAGGGAACCGCCTCCGGAGCCTCGCAAAAAGACTCCCAACCCCGTTCTTGAATCATGTTCAAGAGCTCACCATCCTCCGCCATGGGTAAGAATCCCCTCTCCTTAACTAACGACTTATTCATAAGCCGTTGAAACTCGGTTCGCGCACCATCCGAGGTGAACTCAACCTCACCCAACGAGGAAGAATCGCTAGATGCGGGGGCTTGGGTGCTCGTTCCTTGTGATCTTCTTGCTCTTTTGGGTGCCATTGGTAGAGATTAGAGTTGCAAGAGGTGTATGTGTATTGGATTTGAAAGATTGGATGAAGGTTGTGTGTATGGATGTGTATATATGATTAGGGTTTAGAGAATTATAATGGAATTTGGAGATGGGTTTTGTGTTTATATAAGGGTTGGAGAGCTGAGTTAGGGTTTTATGGGATGTATTTCGGGCTAGGCATGCAAAATTAGGATTGTGGGCTTTTTAAAACGAAAAGAAAAGAATTTTGGGAGAAAATCCGCCTGGCTCGGCAGTCAGTAGCGCGGCCGCGCTAAGTATAGCGCGGGCGCGCTGTGCAACTTAGCGCGGTCGCGCTTGACACTAGCGCGGGCGCGCTAGTGTCTGACACCGGAGGCTGAAATTTTTCGATTTTTGTGTTTTTGAGGTTTACAATGGTACAATGTGGTTCCAATGCGTGGGTTGCCTCCCACGAAGCGCTTGTTTAACGTCGTTAGCTCGACGTGAAGTCCAGAACTAATCCGATTCCGATGAAGTATCCTGTGGAGGATACTTCGTTCCATAACCAAACGAATCCCACGTAACATTGACGTTTAGTGCCAAGAAAGCTTCAGCAAGAGAATCCGTTAGTATATCAGCAAAGCGACCAATTCGTTCTTCCAACATGTCAATACGCCTGATTATTCTTCGGTACTGTGCTTCATTCAATGTCGAAACAGCAGGTGATTGAATTACAGATTGGTTGCTCGCACTGGCAGAGAATAGAGGACAAGTGTCTCCACATGCATTAGAATTTGAGTCTGAGTGAGCTCTAATTCTGTGCCAATTATTCATCTGGATTTCTTGAGTGACTTCGACCGCTTCATCCTCCTCTGATTCTTCCTCTTTTGGAATTTTCCACTTTAGGTCTCTGTGTTCAGCAGCGGCCAAGTTCTCTATCAGCTCGTAAGCATCATCAAAGCTCTTGCTCCAAAGAGTTCCTCCAGCTGCAACGTCTAGCACTGCTCTACAATGACTATTAAGACCTCTGTAGAAGTAGTGAATTGCCATTCCAGGAGGCATGTCATCTTCATTGAGATTTTCGAGAATCTTCTTGAATCGGTCCCAAGCTAGACAAAGATATTCTCCCGAGAATTGAGGGAATTTACCTTCAATGTTTTTGATAGCTGATACTTTAATTAGAGGATAAAACCTTGTACAGAATATTTTCTCCAACTTGTTCCAGCTATTGGTAGTGTTTGCCGAGAGAGAGATAAACCACGATCTTGCTACATCACGTAGCGTGAATGGGAAGAGTCTCAGCTTCACCAAATCCTTAGGTCCGATATTGAAATCCAAAGCAGTAATGAATTTCTCGAAATTCCTTAGATGCAAGTTTGGGTCCTCAAGAACAGACCCCCCAAATTGAATAGTATCTTGCAGCTTGAGAATGATTGATGGCTTGATGCGAATACCACTGGCTGATATCGCTGGCTCTATTGTGTCAGCCTTATTATCATTGACGTTCAAACGAGAAAATTCACGTGTCGCCACACCAACTGCTGCCCTCGCATAATTCATTGTTCCAGAATCAGAAGAAGAAGATGAATCCATTGCTTCCTTATGAGCTTTAGAACGTGTTGCAAAAACGCGATCGAAGTACCTATAATAAAGAAAAGAAGAAAAGTGAGAAGAGAATAGAATCTTAGTCAGTGAATTTTTAACGCACACTGAAGACAAGTACATAAACTAATTAATTAACACCGAGTCCCCGGCAGCGGCGCCAAAAACTTGTTCGCAAAAATCTACACGCAAGCGCACGTGATCACAAGTAATATATTAAGTTCGATCCCACAGAGACTGGTGAATTAAGAATATGCACCTATGCAACAATGTATGATCAATTATCACTGCTAAGACAATTAACAAGGATTGGTTTCTTTTTATACTAATAATTAAATTTACTAATCAAATTCAGAATAGGAAAACACATGGGATTCTAATTTCATTATCGAATTCATCTAGAATTGAAATTACTGATTAACATGCGACTGTTGATCCTAATCAGACAACACGAAAGTAATACGTGCCAACTCTCGTTGCACACATATCATACCAATCAAAATCCACAATTAAGATAGAAATCTCATGGACACCAACAAAGCTCAGATCCTATATCTCTATAGCGGTAGTGTAAGCAAAGAGGTTTAATAACAAGTCGTCTATCGTGATTACACAGGGTGATAAAAATAGTTCAAGTCTACCACAAATTATTCTTCATTCACATAATCCTATGTTTACATGGCATAGTTCTAAATTCGATCATCCACTCTCGCTTCAGAAAGAATTAACAAACAACTTAGAAGTTAGCTACGCTCCTAAGAAGAATAAGCACGGCTCATGCAAAGAAATCCACGTATGTCACACAATCAAGTAATTAACATTCGTTACTAGACTACATCGATAAATCCATTAGAATCCCATGAAGGCGGTTAGTTCATAATCAAACTAATCGACATCATGGGTTCTAATGAAAGCATGATAAAGAAAAGACAAGAATTAAATAGAATAAAAATGCTTGAATTAATAATAATAAAAATCACACGTTACAGATTTGATGTTCACGATCTTGCTCGAAACTGTCACTTCCTCGCAAAGAACGATCGAATACAACTGATAATGTGCTTGAATAAAACTATGATTACGATATTGTTCTCCACTCCAAACTACGACTATGAGGCTAGGGTTTTTACACACGAGAAATAAAAAATGCATTGACTAAGTCAACCGGGCCTCGACCGCTGCGAAAATCCATCAGAAAAGCTGTAAAAATCGGCCCGGGGAGTTTCTGCGGGGCGCCACCGCGCTACACTAGCGCGGGCGCGCTAGTGATGCAGATTGTAGCGCGGGCGCGCTACAGGTTAGCGCGGGCGCGCTACTGTCTGTGATGACAGTCCTGATCCTTTGTTTTCAGCCCGTTCTCGCGTGCATGTCCTTCCTCGCTTCTAGTACCACTTCCGTAGGTGATCACGGTTGCATTTAGCATATGCAACAAGCCCTTTAAACCCCTAGATAGCTCTAGTGGACGAGTGTGTTCTCGTGAGGGTTTGTAGAAGATGTACCCACAAAATCCCAAGTCGTGATGAATCCACAATTCTCTATTCTTGCAAATAATGCACCAAAAACAACCTATAATGATAGAAAATCACTTCATCACCTCAACTCGTGACCTGCACAGAAAAACAATAGAAACACATCAAAAGACACTAAACACTTAAGTACAACCAACCAATTTAAGTGGAAATGAAGGCCTATAAGTGTGTATAAATACCACTTATCATTCACTGAGTTGCAGCAACCTGTTTAGTACCGCATCTTTTAGCTCCATGTTCAAGAATCTTGTTGCCCAATATGCTTTATGCTCCAATTCTACTGGTAAATGACAAGCTTTTCCAAAAATCAACCTATAAGGAGACATTCCAATAGGTGTTTTGAAAGCTGTACGGTAGGCCCATAAAGCATCATCCAGCTTTCTTGACCAATCCTTTCTAGAACTCGTCACTGTCTTCTCGAGAATTTGCTTTAGCTCTCGATTTGAAATCTCCACTTGCCCACTCGTTTGAGGGTGATAAGGTGTAGCAACTTTTTGAGTCACTCCATACTTTCTCAAAAGATCTTCAATTAATTTATTACAAAAGTGAGACCCTCCATCATTGATAATAGCTCTGGGCACTCCAAATCTTGTGAAGACATGCTTTTGTAAGAACTTTTTCACCACTCTAGCATCATTGGTAGGACTAGCAATTGCCTCTACCCATTTTGAGACATAATCAACTCCCACCAGAATATACTTGTTCTCATAAGAGGATGGAAAAGGACCCATGAAATCTATCCCCCATACATCAAAAAGCTCAACCTCAAGAATAGGCTGTAGAGGCATCTCATTCCGTCTCGATATGTTTCCCGTCTTTTGACATCTATCACACGTGGAAACAAAATTTCTCGCGTCTTGGTACATTGAAGGCCAATAGAATCCTGATTGCCAGATTTTTGCAACTGTTTTCATGCTACTATTGTGCCCACCACACTCCAAAGCATGACAATGCTTGAGGATACTAGGAATCTCATCGTGAGGAACACATCTTCTCATAATCCCATCAGCACATTCTTTATAGAGTAGAGGTTCTTCCCAGAAGTAATGTTTCACATCAAAAAGAAATTTCTTCTTTTGTTGATACGTCAGATCTGATGGCACCAAACCTCCAACAATGTAATTGACAAAATCCGCATACCATGGTGTAGACATAGAGACAACCAAGAGTGCTTCTTCCGGAAATAATTCATTGATAGGCATATTATCATCTACCACTCCATCACCTTGGTCCAATCTTGAAAGATGATCAGCTACTAGATTTTCAGAGCCTTTCTTGTCTCGAATTTCCAGATCAAATTCTTGAAGTAAGAGTATCCAACGGATCAGACGAGGTTTGGCATCCTTCTTGGACATCAAATAACGAATCGCAGCATGATCCGTATAAACAATCACTTTAGATCCCACGAGATACGATCTAAATTTGTCAAAGGCAAAAACAACAGCAAGTAGCTCTTTCTCTGTAGTAGCATAGTTGATTTGTGCATTATCAAGTGTCTTGCTTGCATAATAAATCACGTGCATGCGCTTGTCCTTCTTCTGTCCCAAAACAGCACCAACTGCATAGTCACTAGCATCACACATAAGCTCAAAAGGTAAGCTCCAATCAGGGGCTGACATTATCGGTGCAGAAGTAAGCTCCTTCTTCAACCTGTTGAAAGACACAAGACAACTCTCATCAAAATCAAATATGCTATCTTTTTCAAGTAAATTACAGAGAGGGCGAGAAATTTTAGAAAAATCCTTGATAAAACGACGGTAGAAACCGGCATGTCCAAGAAAACTTCTAATCCCCTTCACAGAAGAAGGTGGGGGTAATTTCTCAATCACTTCAATTTTGGCCCTGTCCACCTCAATGCCCTTACTAGAAATCTTGTGCCCAAGCACAATGCCTTCTTTCACCATAAAGTGACACTTCTCCCAATTAAGAACAAGGTTAGTTTCTGCACATCTCTGCAACACTTGAGAAAGATTAGTCAAACAAGTATCAAAGGAAGAACCATATACAGTGAAGTCATCCATGAAGACTTCCATGGTTTTTCCTATAAAATCAGAGAAAATAGCCGTCATAAGTCGTTGAAACGTAGACGGGCCATTACACAAACCAAAGGGTAGCCTACGATAAGCAAATGTGCCATACGGACAAGTAAAGGTTGTCTTTTCTTGGTCCTCAGGAGCAATAGGAATCTGAAAATATCCTGAGAAACCATCTAGGAAATTATAATACTCATTACCCGCAAGTCTTTCTAACATCTGATCAATAAATGGGAGGGGAAAGTGATCCTTGCGAGTAGCATTATTTAATTTCCTATAATCAATACAAACTCTCCAACCTGTTACAGTTCTTGTGGGAATTAATTCATTCTTTTCATTTTTCACAACAGTCATCCCACCCTTCTTAGGCACAACATGAATAGGACTAACCCATTTACTATGTGGAATAGAGTATATAATACCCGCATCTAACAGCTTAGTTATCTCTTTTTTAACCACATCTTGCAAGTTAGGATTTAACCTTCTTTGTCCTTCAATCACTGGTTTATGATTATCTTCTAAATCAATCCTATGCATGCAAAGAGCGGGGCTAATTCCCTTGATATCCTGAATTGTCCAACCTATTGATGATTTAAATTTTTTAAGCACATTTAACAATTTTTCAAGTTCATCATCATCAAGTAAAGAAGATACGACCACAGGATATGTCTCATTATCACCAAGAAAAGCATATTTTAGATTAGAAGGAAGAGGTTTGAGTTCTACCTGAGGTGCCTCTGAAATTGAAAATGCCATCTCAATCATTGGCATACCTGGTTTTTGCACCTCTAATGCAAGTTTGTCCTCACCTTCTTTGTCAGTTGGAGCTTGTTCTTCTTCCTCCAAGTCTACCTCACCATTCTTCACAATCTCATCAACTATGTCAACATTGAAACATGTAGCGTCAATTGAAGGCATCTTCAGTGCTTTGTTGAGATCGAACTCAACCTTTTCATCACCAACATTCAATGTGAGTTTCCCAGCTTTGACATCGATCGTGGTTCCAGCAGTAGCCAAAAATGGCCTTCCCAAGATTATGGGCATCTCCACATCTTCATCCATATCCAACACCACAAAATCACAAGGAATAAAGAATTTATCGACCTTGACAAGTACATCTTCTATGACTCCCAAAGGTTGCTTGATTGTACGATCTGCCAACTGAAGTGAGATTCTTGTCTTCTTGAGCTCTCCAAGACCAAGCCTCTTACAAATGGAGTATGGCATCAAACTTACACTAGCCCCCAAATCACATAAGGCTTTAATATTCTCCATCTTTCCAATGGTGCATGGCAAAGAGAAGCTTCCGGGATCTTTTAACTTTTGCGGAATTGATTTTTGAATAACTGCACTACACTCCGCATTGAGAGTAATAGTTTCCACATCTTCAAGTTTCCGCTTCCTAGACAACATCTCCTTCAAAAATTTGGCATATAATGGCATTTGTGCCAAGGCATCAGCAAAAGGAATATTTATATGCAATTGCCGAAAGGTTTGCAAGAATTTCTCATATTGTTTCTCCAACTTCTTGTTATGCAGCCTTTGTGGGAAAGGGATTGGAGGAACATATGGTTTCACTGGTACCTTTGGTGCAATTTCATCTTCTTTCTGCTCATCATTTTCCTTTTCTGAAATTTCAGCCTCAGATTCAACTAGCTCGTCTTTCTTTGAAGGGGCCTTTTCATTACGCTTGACAACCTCGACTTCGGGCAATTCTCTTCCATTCCTCAAAGTGATAGCCTTGCATTGCTCATTACCCTTCAAATCTGGTTGACTAGGTAGAGATCCTTGCTCACGAACACCAACCTTATTAGCAATTTGCCCAATTTGAACTTCCAACATCTTTTGTGATGAAGCCATCTGATCAAGCCTTGACTCCACTTTTTCAAATTTGGTCTCCATATTGGCAAAAGCTCCAGTCGTCCCTTGTATCATCTTACTGAGTGCAATTTCCCAATCAGCAGGTTCTTTCTTGTCCTTTGGTGGAGGTTGAAACTGTTGTTGATTTGGATACTGTTGACGTGGTTGAAAACCGGGAGGTTGCTGCTTCTGAGCTGCATATGATGGATTAACAGCATGATTGTTGTTGTAAGAAAGATTGTTGTTGGGCCTCTGATTTGGATTGTAATAAGAATTATTCTGAACAGGCCATGATTGTCTTCCTTGGATGAAAGCTGCTTCCTCTGGAAATTGTTGTGCATGTAAGTACTGATCAGTACCAGGATCATTATACCCTTCCATTGGAGTAGAAATAGCATTGACATTTGCCCTTTGTCCACGAACTTCTTGAGTAAGAGCATCCAATTTCAGAGTGAGCAAGTTCATCATCTCAGTGTCTTGTGCTGATTTCACTGAGCTTGTACCACTAGGTGCCCAAGCATAGTTATTTGAGGCTAATTCCTCGAGAAGTGCCTTAGCTTGAGTAACAGGTGCTTTCTTAAAATTTCCTCCAGCTGCAACATCCAAACTCAGCCGAATATCAGAATTTAGAGCTCCATAGAAAGTGCTCAGAACCATCCACTCCTCGTAACCATGATGTGGACACTTTCTCAACAATGCCTTATATCTCTCCCATGCCTGATACAAACCTTCACTTGGTTGTGCCTTGAAAGTAAGAATAATTGCTCTCATCTGTTGAGTCTTGTCAGAAGGATAATATTTGGATAAGAACTCAGTAGAAAGATTATCCCAAGTAGCCAGAGTAGCATCTGAAAGCTGTTGAAACCATTCCAAAGCTTTTCCCTTTATAGAATAAGGGAACATATGAAGACGAATTTGATCAGCAGTAACCCCATTGATTCTGAAAGAACCACACATTTGCACGAAGCGCTCTAGATGTCGGTGTGGATCCTCTCTCTCAATGTCTCCTTCAAAAGCTGAATTGCTCACCATCTGAATAAGACTGGGATTGATGTTATATTGAGTTGCACCAATCGCAGGAGTCTTGTACATGCAATTAGCAGGATTAAGAGTCTCATGATCCTGAATGGATGACTCATCAGGAACAATAACATGGAGATTTTCGTTTGCATTATTGTTATCAGTCATCTTGGCCTCCTCTTTCTTTTTCCTTGCTTCTTGCCTTCTAACTCGAAAAGTGCGCTCGATTTCTGGATCTGGTTCGAAATTTCCAACACTTTTCGATCTTCGCATATATTAGGTGTACCTGAAACGAAACACCAATGAGATAGATCTTGGAAACAAATTTAATAAAATCTAAACAATAAGAAATAATTAACCTAAACTTAATATTGCTGCCTTCCCCGGCAGCGGCGCCAATTTGTTGCAGTGAAATTATGTAAAGTTCGTTCTCAGGGAAGGACTGAATACAATATTAAATCAAGTATATTACTCCTTTCTATTTAGAAGTTTAGAGAATAAATTGTGGTTTTTACTATCAACTAAATTAAACTAATAAAGCAATTAAAAGTGTGAATTAACGATAATAAAAAGCAATCCAAGAATCAGGTTTCTTTGCTGGCTACAATAAATGTCAATCAATTGTGATAAACAAGTCTCCACTCTGCTAAAAACAATCCTTCTATTGATTACAATGTTCTCTCCCAAGATACAAAATAATACCTATAACTTAATCTTGAAGTCACTCCCATGATCAATCAAAACCAACTTATAAGCTATCACGAACCAAGGATTTTCTGTTTCACAACTCGCCTAATAATCTCCCGATTAATTAATCAAGTTATGTCTGTCATATCATGTACAAGAAATATAAATCCTCTCCCGATTCATTATAAATCCTACAGATACAATTACAGGTTCGCGACTCCTATAACTGTGTTAAGCGCTCAATGACAGATTAGCATACATAGAGAAACCACAATCTTAGATCAAACAAACATATTAAGCCAACAAATACTCCCCAATCCTCGGATTAGAGGATTAGTTACCCATAACAATTAAAGAAAACACGAATATATATATTACTGAAATCATGTCAAAAGAGTACAAGAGTAAGAAAATACAACTTGACGAAATCTCTCGAACTTGGACTGAATCCCTTCAATCTTTGCTCAAGTTATCTCCCAAAGCTTTCTCTATCTCCCAACACACTCTCTTCGATATCTAATAATCATAAAACCCTAATAATAATAATGTTTTAATGGTTTCCTCGAAAAACAATTCCGATTTCCTAAAACAAGTTGGATTCTGAGACAAAATTCGTGGGCTGACTTTCAGGCCTGATTCTGGGCTGATCCTTTTGTCTTTAGATAGCTGGACCACTTTAAACTTGTAGACAATTAAGATATCTTCGCGGGCTGTTGAATCGTCTAATTCTGACGTCCGGAACTCAAGTTATGGCCCAAACAAGATTTGCTGCGCAGGTAGCCCATAAAGTCCGAATTTCCATCAAATACAAGCCCAAATAAGCTAGTTTCATCCAACTTCGGAATATTTATTTTCCTGCCATTAAACACTTAAAATCAATTAGTAATTACCCGATTATTTACAAAATACCACAATTATGGGAATAAAATCATATAAAAGCATATATAAATATATGCTCTATCAACTCACCCAGAACATACTCGGCCGCAAAATCAAACGGAGTAAAACAGTAAGTGACCGGATTAGCTCAAATCTCGCCGGAAAATTAATTTCACCGGAAAATCTAGCCATTCCAAATATAACAAATCAAACCCCACTAACCTCTAAACCAAATCTAACACCAAATTCTACACTAAATAGTCTCTAAACTACCCATTTTTTTAACAAAACAAGACCCAAATCAAACCAAATCAACTCTAAACTACACCAAATTTCAAATCTAGCCTAAACATAATATTTTCAACATAAACCCACTAACCTCAAATCAAAATCATAAACTAAAATTTACACCCAAAAGCCCCAAAATCAAGAACAAAGAGAACACCAAATCTTACCAAACTAAATCCAAATCACACAAAACTTCAAAACTAACTTATCTACCAAATCTCTAACAAAACCCCATCAAACTACAAGCTAAAATCAAAATCTAGAATACTAAACCATTGAACCCACTAATAATATTGAGAATTAAAAGGGGCTCAATCTAAATACTAAAAAATGCAAGCTTAAAACATATAATTAGGCTCCTTTCAATCCACAAGTAATTTTGAGTCTCATGTGGTTAGAGAAAGATTTCATAGCCTAGAAGTAAAAGTAAAGAGCAAGATTTAAGAACAAAAATGAATACTTGTATTGATATAATAAAAGTGTTTACAAATTTTGAGTGCTACTACTAGATCTACTACATAAAAGAGAGGCTACTAAAAATATGAAATCCTAGGTTGGTTAAAACATGATGGGGAGATGAGTATTTATAGGGGGAAATTAGGGTAGAGGGGGGTGTAGGTGTCCCATCTAGATGCTTCCTTGAGAATATTCCCCTATGATCCTTTTCTTCCCATCTTTTTCTCCCTTTTGCTTTATTCTTTATTTCTTCAAGCATTTGCAATTTTCCTAAAAAAAAGACAAATAAACAAATAAATAAGTGAGAACAAGCAATAATTAGGCATTTGAAATATACAAAAATATGCACTTATCAAACTTCCCCATACCTATATTTTGCTCGTCCTCGAGTAAAATCAAAAGAAAAGAAAATAAACTATGAAAACTAGATGCGATTCCTAGGCTCCTTTTCGTAGGCGTGACGGGTGATTTTAGGTTCACCAACCCGTTAAACTCGTAGACGATCTCTACAAGAGGAGTTTTGTCTCCTAAGGGTTTACAGAAGATATACCCATAAAATCTTTGAGACATTCTAGCAAGTGTCTACTCGACTCTACTCTAATTTCGTTGGTGTTAACAAAAAGCGTTTTTAAGGAAAATACGACTTAAAGACTCATCTACTAATAATCAAGATACAGTTGCCTCTAATCTACTTGAAATCGACACAAAAATTTACTAGAAATCCAAGGAGTGTAAGTAATTTAAGGCCTTTGATGGATCCTAATTGTCTAAGAACATTTTCTCTTTTTCAACCAATTTTGAACTGACCCAATCTCTATCGAAACAAATATCTAGCCAAACTTCACAAACTCTTATTCTTCTTTTTTTTTTCTTTTTTTTTTGTATTGACTTTATCTTGTCCGTTTTCTTAGGCAAACAATGTTACCCATGTAGCGAGCTTTGGGTCAGTGACTCCCAAACCAAACGGTCTTAGGGCACTAGGTTTTGAAATCCCCCTAAGGACTTAATTGCTCGAGTAACAAAGGCCACAAAACGAGACTAGCCAATCTACTTTTGCCCATTTATCTAAAGATTTTATCTATAAAGAACAATGGGTATTGAAGTACTTATTCCTTTTCTTTTTCTATCTTTCTTTTCTTTTCTTTTTTTCTATTTTTTTTCTTTTTTTTTATTCGCAAAGGTTCGATTCGACATTGTTTCAACATGTGGGTTCTCTCTCAGGTATCGAATAATATCACTAGACAATCTCTCCATCAAAGGTCTTGTGCAAATGTGTGTGCCATCTTGGAATTAAGAGTACAAATCGGTCGATACAAGCTTCAAAAAGACAACCTTACTCAACTACGTTCAAATTATCTAAAAGACACAACATATATATACTTTTCGAAAACATGCTAAACACCAACTACTCCTAAAGTTTGAGTGAGGGAAAGACAACTTAGCTAAAAGAATCTCTATTTTTGGATTTTCTAATTTTTCATTTTTTAGGGTTTTCATTTTTTAGAGAATTACACTAAAGCCCTCCCCATACCTAAATCATGCATTGTCCTCAATGTATGCAAAAGAGAGAATTGAAATGAGAGAGTAAAGAGGAAAATACCTGAATAGGGGATGAAGGGGATTTTTATTAACGAACGAAGCACTAACACGACCCACACACTCACACATTTCCTTCCCCATACCTGAATTTCACGAGGGAAGGTTCGAAGGAGGAACCACTTCAGCCGATTCCGGAAGGAAATATGGGAGGAAGCTTCGAGAAAGAGTCAAAATGTGTTCGAAAATTTTTAGGCACAAAGACTTTCTCTAGCATGTGACCATTGTTCACCCTTATAGGACAAGCATCACTAATGTTCTTCCTAAACCAACTTAATGCTTCTTTATTATCAAGCAAATTAGAGACTATGCAATCTTGGTCATAGGATAAATCACTAGGAATGATGTAAGAAATGATGTCATCCTCCCCTAAGGCTTTATGTGAATGATGGAACAATGAGTCAAATGTTGGTGTTTCACCACCATGACTCGCAAAATCGGGCCTAGGGTTCATACTAACAATCTCGGGTGGAGTTTCCCATTTTGAACAAATGTCGTTCAATTCACCTAATAACTCCTCCGAGGTCAAATCTTTCAAAGACTCATGATACGCTCTATTATCCTCGTGGTTGACTTTGAAATCTTCACCGAGAAGAGACTAAATCTCACTATCCTCAAAGCTAGACCATGTGACAAACTTGTTGACCACATTGACCCCTATAGGTTGCTCATAAAGCTCATTGGGTTCTTTTCCTACGTTGAAAATGTTCAAATCAATGGTCATGTTTCCAAATGTGAGCTTCATAGAACCATTCCTACAATTGATTAAGGCATTGGATGTAGCAAGAAAAGGTCGTCCTAAAATGATAGGAATTTGGTTCTTAGGATTCGAGACGGGTTGAGTCTCGAGAACAACAAAGTCCACGGGAAAGATAAAATCACCTATTTTAATCAAAACGTCCTCAATAATCCCCTTTGGCATTTTAATGGAACGATCGGCAAGTTGAAGGGTCATATTGGTGGACTTGAGATCCCCTAAACCTAGGGCTTGGTGGACTGAGAAAGGAAGAAGATTCACACTCGCTCCTAAATCAAGTAAAGCTTTATCCACAAACGTATTGCCTATGACACAAGAAATTGTAGGACAACCGGGGTCCTTATATTTCACAAGAATTTGATTCGAGAGAATCGAGCTTACTTGTGAGGTCAAAAAGGCTTTCTTAGGAACATGGGTAGTTCTCTTATGGGTACACAAATCTTTTAGACACTTAGCATAAGAAGGAACTTGTTGAATGGCATCTAAAAGAGGAATGTTTATCTTGACTTGTTTGAAAACCTCTAGAATTTGTTCCATTTGGGCCGATTGTTTAGGGCGAATGAGTCTTTGTGGGTAAGGAACCTTTGGCTTATAAACTTCTTCGTTGGGCTTTTGAGAAATGGGCCCAGGACTAGGTTCACTCATAGACTCACGGACTCTAGAACACTCGGGCTTATCATGGATAGGGTTAGACAAAGAAGGTTTCGATTTAGGCATTGACTCCTCATTTTCATTAACGTTCTCACCAACTTTGTTATCCACTTGATTTCCCGACCTTAGAGAAATAATCGCATTAACATTCTCGGGAGGTCTTTGATTGAGAGGAAATTTAGGATTGACCTCGGGTTGACTTGGCAACTTGTTCTTCTCTCGCTCACACAACGCGCTAGCTAATTGACTCAATTGGGCCTCTAACTTAGACACGGCTTGCACATTAGAATGCAAAATTTGCCTATCTTGGGTTAGGGTTGTCATGAAGGTTTGTTGTGATTGAGTCAAATTAGTTTGCGATTTAACTAAGGCTTCCAAACTCTTTTCTAAGGAATTGAGGCGTTTATCCGAATCATTGAAACCGGGAGGATTCAAAGGAGTTTGAATTGGGTTATGACATGAATTTGGACCTTGATTTGGGTAAGAGTTTGGGTTGGGCCTTTGTTGAAAATTTGGTTGAGGAGTTGGAAAAGAATTTGGCCCTTGATTTTGAAAAATTTGACCTTGGGTCCATGAGAAATTTGGGTGATTTCTCCACCCGGGATTATAAGTGGGTGCAAACGCATCATTCCTAGGATTTTGAAACATCGCATTTACTTGTTCAAGTTCGTGCGAAGGTTGGGTTCCGGGATTTTGAAAATTGTAATTAGGGAGCATCGACATTTGTGGGGGAGATTTACTAGTTTCTAAAGCTTCAAGTCTCCTAGTTAGGGTGGCTAGTTTGGCATCGGTTGCCACATTATTTCCTATCGAATGCAAGCCCCTAGCGCTAGATGACTGAATTGACTTTTTGGGCTCCCTAGTTGACTCCCACATCATAGTCTTTTCCGCTAAATCCTCGAAAAATTCCCACCCTTGATCCTCATCTTTTTCCATGAATTTACCTTGGCACATAGACTCTAATAACGCGGTGGTTTGACTATCTAAGGCCTCGTAAACTATCTTGCAAAGTCTCCATGTAAAGCATAATGTAATATGTAATGTAATGTCGATAACTCAACATTAGATTAAGAACAGGAAACAATAACTAAGTATCGTACAGGAATCTACAGAGTTGAAGATACGATTCAAGAAGTTGAAGGCAATCAAGATATCTGAGACGTACAGCAAATCACTGATAGAAGTTCATTAAAATGTTCAAGCCTCGGTGAAGAATAAAGTCAAAGTGGTTTCTGATGTCAAGGTTGTCCAAAGATCAAGATTCTCAGTTCTGGAAGATTCAAGTACATCCTCTCTGATTATTAGTAATCAGAATCACTGAAGCAATACTCAAGTCTAGTGAGACTGATTAAGTATGTACTCAAGAAAAGAAGACGGAGAATTAATTCTGTATTAGTCGTTCGTGAACCAGACCAGTGCACAGGACGTCAGTACGTGTGAATTGGATTCGAAGAATTCAGTCAAGGATCACTTAATCAAGTCAAGGCAAAGCAACCTCCAGATTGTTTAGTAAATACTTGTACATATATATGTAACTCACACATATATATATATATATGTATAAGTGTACTAACCCGTTCTATTTTGGAACAAGGAAGAATTTATGCATAATTCTTTCCTTGCGCCAAAATGGAACAAGGAAGAATTAATACATAATTCTTTCCTTGCGCCAAAATGGAACAAGGAAGAATTTGTACATAATTCCTTCCTTGCGCCAAAACGGAACAAGGAAGAATTTGTACATAATTCCTTCCTTGCGCCAAAACGGAACAAGGAAGAATTAATACATAATTCTCTCCTTGCGCCAATTCATCCAACTTGTTCCTTGCGCCTATTCTTAACAATTCTTTTGAATTGTTTCAACTGGAACGAGGAAGAAAATCAGTTTAATCTCTTCCTTGCGCCAATTGATTAGTTTAAACAATTCAATTAATTGTTTTAGCGCAAGTTGAAAGTGGAACGAGGAAGGATGGAACGAGGTAGCTCTATTCTGATTGGTGGAGAGCTTCCTTGCGCCAAGCGCAAGCACAAGCTGAGTTTGTTCCCCAAAGTCTATAAATAGAGCTTTGTGTTCTCATTTGAGAACAACTACACACTTTGTAAAGTGCACACAATATACACATTCTCGAGAGCAAGTTAGAATATCGTTTTAGTCGAGAGTTTGTATTAGAGTGTTTGTAGTCTCTGCAGCCGACATTCGTGTTGGAGTTTGTAGCATCCGAGGATTATTTTTAATATAAGAATATTCCCCGACTTGCTGGAGTTGTTTATTTACGATTGATTTAACTGGACTTAAACAGTAATATTCCGCAATCGAATTAATCGAAGAATTTGGTATAGACGTATTCAACCCCCCCCTTCTACGTCTGATTGGACCTAACAATTGGTATCAGAGCGAGGTTGATCGATATACAGATCTGAGATCCGTAACCAATCTGAAAAGCTAGCTGTCCGTACAATCGTAATTTTATCTGATAACAATGTCGACACACAAGTTAGGAATCAAAGTACCTCCATTTGACAAGGATGACTACAACAACTGGAAGATGAAGATGTTGCTGTACATCAGAGTTGCTAATCCCATGTACATTGGGATTCTGGAAAATGGCCCGTTTGTGCCAATGAAGATTATTCCTGAATCTGTTGAAAATGGTGTTCGTATTCCACAGAAGTCTGTTCCCAAAGAGAAAAGTGAATACACTGACACTGATAAGGAATATGTTGCACATGACCATAATCTGCAACTCATAATTGTTGAATCAATGACCAAGACTATGACACATCTGATACTAAGTCTGAAAACTTCAAAGCAGATGTGGGACACTGTTGAGGCATTGATGGAGGGATCTGAAGAAGTCAGGGAAAATAGATACGATATGCTAATTGCCAGATATGAAGCATTTCAGGCAATACCTGGAGAGAACATTTCTCAAATCTATGAAAGGTTCATGCTGTTGTTGAATGAACTCACCCTACATGGAAAGACTTATCCACAGAAAGAGATTAACAGAAAGTTCTCATTTGTGATGCCACCCCATCTAGTTGTAAAGACAGAGACCATCCGGGAAAGAAGCGACTTCAGAACTATGACTTTGGAAAAGCTGTTTGGAAAACTGAAGACGTTTGAGATGGAACTTGAACAAAGAAAGATCATATATGGTGGTGGATCAACAGAATCCAAGAGTATGGCCTTACAGAAGACCACTGCACTTATTGCTGATCAACCATACTTTGGTTATCAACAATTAGTTGAATATGGTATCAATGATCACACTGTTGCTCAGAGTGATTGTTCATCCATCAAAGCTGACTATCCTTCTACCAATACTGAGATTGTAGAAGCTGAAATTGATGAAGTTTCTGGAGAACCGGAGGATGAGTTCTACACTCAGGAAGAGCTGGAGCAGCTGGAAGATAAGTCAATGGCTTATATGGCTGCAAGGTTCAAGCATATCAAGTTCAGGAAGAACCCCCGGTACAAGAAAGCTTCAGGGAACAAGTTTCAGGGTAAAGGAGGATACTCAGGGTCAGGGTCAAAGAGTACTGGCAGTTTCAAATCTAACATGTATGACAAGAGCAAGGTCAGATGCTACAACTGCAATGACTTAGGGCACTTTGCAACAGAGTGCAGGAAACCCAAAGCGGCTCCTGTCAAAGAAAGAAGCAACTCATATGATAAGAAGAATTCTTATGAGGATCTGAAGAAAGAGAATGAGAAGCTAAAAGCTAAGTTGGAAGCAATGGTGGCCAAGCACAAAGGAAGGGCTTACATTGCTGAGGGAAAAAGCTGGGATGACACAGATTCTGATGATGAACCTGTCCAGAGCAATTATGCATTTGCATTAATGGCTGACACTGTCGAGGAATCTCCATCTCAGGTATCTCTTGAAATTTCTGTTGATGACATGACTACTGCTGATTATAAAAAGACTATAAATGAACTAGGTCAAGAGATGTATAACTTGCACACTAGTTTATTAGCTTCAGAATCAGATAACTGTAGTCTCTCTCTAAAGATAGCTAAACTTGAAGAAAGAGTAGATGAATTAGCTTTAGAGAAACTCATGAACACTAACCTTAAAGATAGAATTGAATATCTAGAGAATAAGGAGAAGTGTAGTGCAGAAATTGAGGAGTCCCTTAGGTCTCAGATTGCTGACCTAGAAACTAAGCTTAGGGCCTATCAGAATTCTGCTTTTCTACAGAAAGAGATCTTGGATAGTCAAAGGGTTGATAAGAAGGTTGCTATTGGTCTTGACTATAGTTCTTTGGAAAGAGCTAAAAGAAAGAAGAGAAAAGAGAATGAAGGCATATTTGTTTCAGCAGGAACTGAGAATGCTCCTGAAGGAACAAATATACCTAAAATTCTGAAGAACACCAAGACCCCTATCTTTAGAATGGCACAAACAGAACCTCTGATAGAAGAAGACCTTGTCATCAAGGAAGAGTTGAAAAATGAGGAAGTTGTTAAGCCTCAAGTAAAACAGGAATCACAAGATGTACCTCCTAATTCCCATGTCAGAGATGACTCAGATAAAACTGGATTAGGAAGTACTAGTTCCAACAAAAAGAAGAACAACAGGAATGGTAAGTTAGATCCTAAGAACACCAATTCTAGGAATTCTAATGCTAGAAAGGTTTGTAATAATTGCAATTCTACTAATCATCTTACTCATGCATGTAAAGTGATTAAAGTAGATAATTCTGTTCCTAGTATGCCTAATACTGTTAACATGAATGCTGTTCATTTGCCATGTGGTAGAGTAGGGTGCATGCTATGTGCTATGAATATGATGTCTGCATGTTTTACCATGCTAAATGCATCGTTTTCTGCATCACCTGCCATGAATATGAATATGCCTGCACCTTCTGTTGCCCCTGTGGCAAAGACTGCTTGTCCTTCTAAGAAGAAGGAAACTCCCAACTCCAAGTCTAAAAGCACTTCTGCTAAGACTAACAAGGAGAAGAGTCCAGTCACCTCTGAACAAGCACATGTTAAACCAGTCTCTGTTGATAATCCTGTTTCTACTAAACAACCTGGACCCAAGAACGTCTGGGTACCAAAGAAAGTTTAATCCATTTGTGAATGCAGGGCACAGGAAGGAAGAGTAAAGTTGTGTGGGTTCTTGACAGTGGTTGTTCAAGACACATGACTGGAGAAAAGTCCCTGCTCACAGATGTGGTGATGAGAACCGGCCCAATTGTAATCTTTGGAGATGACAGCAAAGGATTTACAACGGGATATGGTAAGCTGAAAGTTGGAAATGTCATCATTGAAGATATCTCTCTGGTGGAAGGACTCAAGCACAACTTACTCAGTATCAGTCAGTTCTGTGACAAAGGATACGACGTAATCTTTCAGAAGGAAGTTTGCTTAATCCAGAACCGGAAGAACAAGGATCTTACACTCCGCGGTGTAAGAAAATTAAGTTTGTTTATAGCCGACATAGACTCAGCAAGTAAGGGGGAGGTCAAGTGTTTCTACACCAAGGCCTCTGCTGATGATAGTTGGTTATGGCATCGGAAGCTCTCACACTTAAACTTTAAGACTATGAACTCTTTAGTCAAAAGAGAACTTGTGAGAGGATTGCCACAGAAAGAATTCTGTCAAGAAGGACTCTGTGATGCATGTGAGAAAGGAAAGTCAAAGAAAGCATCACACAGGAGCAAAGGCATGACTGACATTGGTTCACCCCTTCAACTGATTCATATGGATCTGTTTGGACCAGTCAACATTCCTTCTATGTCAAGAAAGAGATATGCTCTTGTGATCGTCGATGACTATTCAAAATACACATGGGTATTATTCTTACATACAAAGGATGAAGCAGCACAAGTCATCATTGATCATATCAAGAAGATTGAAAAGGAAGCAGATTTGCCAGTAAGGGCAATCAGATCAGATAATGGAACAGAATTTCGAAATGCTGTTCTTAATGAATTCTGTACTGATAAGGGTATTTCTCGTCAGTATTCAGCTCCAAGGACTCCACAACAAAATGGTGTCGTAGAAAGGAAGAACAGGACCTTGATTGAAGCAGCAAGGACAATGATTAGTCAATCAAGACTTCCAATCTATTTCTGGGCTGAAGCTGTGAATACTGCTTGCTACACTCAAAATCGTACCCTGATTAACAAAGATTTGGATAAGACTCCGTACGAAGTAATGGCCAACAGAAAACCATCACTGAGTTACTTTCATGTGTTTGGTGCAAAATGCTATGTTCTTAAAGAAGAGCATTTGGGTAAATTTGATGCTAAAGCTGAAGAAGGCATCTTTCTGGGTTATTCCTTAGAGTCAAAGGCCTACAGGGTTTATCTGATCAATGACGACAAGCTGATTGAAAGCATCAATGTAAGGTTTGATGATACCAAGCTCCCAAGTCTTCAAAAGGAAAATGAATCTGATTCTCTAGAATTTGAGAACTTAGATGACATCTATATTGGAGAAGATGAACCTGAAGCTGATACTAGAGAACCTAATGCAACTGAAAGAATTGCTGATCCTGAACCATCTGGAGGAAGTGTTGGGAACAATACAAGTGATCATCATGATCACAGTGGTCAAAGTGGAGGATCATCAAATAGGATTAGCATCAGTTCAGGGGGAGCAAGTCACATTAGTGGATCTACTAGTCGTCACACTCAACACAACAATGATTACGGTGAATCATCAAGATTGAATCTGCCAAGACCAAGGGTATGGAGCAGAGACCATCCCATTGAACAAATCATTGGTGATCCTGACACAGGAGTACAGACTAGAAGAGCAACTCAAAATGAATGCAACTTTGCTGGATTTTTGTCTCAGACAGAACCAAAGAAAGTTGAAGAGGCTCTAAATGATCCAGATTGGGTATCTGCAATGCAGGAAGAACTCAATCAATTTGAAAGGCAGAAAGTTTGGAAGCTGGTGCCAAGACCTAAAGGAAAATCTATAGTTGGCACTAGATGGGTTTTTAGAAACAAGCTGGATGAAGATGGTACTGTTACGAGGAATAAGGCAAGACTGGTAGCAAAGGGTTACTCGCAAGAGGAAGGAATCGATTATGATGAAACCTATGCTCCAGTTGCTAGACTTGAAGCAATCAGGATGTTCTTAGCATTTGCTGCACATTCCAACTTCAAAGTATATCAGATGGATGTGAAAAGTGCATTCCTGAATGGTGATCTCGAAGAGGAAGTTTATGTTGAACAACCCCCTGGGTTCGAAGACAAAGAATTTGAAGACTTCGTGTATTTTCTCTTCAAAGCTCTTTATGGTCTGAAGCAAGCCCCTCGAACCTGGTATGACACTCTTTCCAAGTTTCTACTTGAAAATGGTTTCACCAGAGGTATCATCGATAAAACTCTTTTCCATAAAAAGCATAAGAATGATGTAATTCTGGTACAAGTATATGTCGATGACATTATATTTGGTTCTACTAATGATCTTTTGTGCGAGAGATTTGCTAAACTTATGCAGAGCAAGTACGAGATGAGCATGATGGGAGAATTGTCCTTCTTCCTAGGACTTCAAGTACTTCAGAAGCCTGACGGTATTTTTATCTGTCAATCAAAGTACATCAAGGATCTTCTGAAGAAGTATGGAATGGAAGAGGCATCTCCTGCCAAAACTCCTATGCCAACTGCTGTCAAACTTGATCAGGACAAATCTGGTAAGTCAGTTGACATCACGAGGTATCGAGGTATGATTGGCTCTCTCTTGTACTTAACTGCTAGTAGGCCAGATATCATGTTCGCAACTTGTTTATGTGCTAGATTCCAGGCTGATCCTAAAGAGTCTCATCTTATAGCTGTTAAGCGTATTTTTAGGTATCTTAAAGGAACCCCCAATCTTGGGATATGGTATCCTAAAGATACAGGTTTTGATCTGATTGGCTATACAGATTCTGACTTTGCAGGATGTAAGATTGATAGGAAAAGTACTTCAGGAAGCTGTCAGTTTCTTGGACGAAGGTTGGTGTCATGGTACAGCAAGAAGCAACACTCCGTGTCTACGTCTACAGCGGAAGCTGAATACATAGCTGCTGGGAGTTGCTGTGCTCAAATCTTGTGGATGAGGAATCAACTACAAGATTATGGATTCATGTTGGATAAAATTCCGATTCTGTGTGATAACACGAGTGCCATTGCCATTGCCAACAATCCTGTTCAACACACAAGGACAAAGCATATTGATATCAGGTATCATTTTCTTCGTGAGCATGTCATGAATGGAACAGTAGAGTTACACTTTGTACCTACTGATCAACAAATTGCAGACATCTTCACTAAACCACTAGACGAATCCACTTTCTCTAGACTGGTTGGTGAACTTGGGATGTTAAATCTGTCTAATTAAATTAGACAATCATTAACTGCAATTTGTTCGTAAGTTCACAAGTATTTAAATGTCCATATTTCTAGGACTTGTGAATTTACAAGTGCATCCAGTATTTTATGTATTTATCTGCTAATTAGTTCTAATTGATTTGCCATGATATATGTGATTATGTGTTTTAATTGCTTAAATGGTAGATTGTTATAATTAATTGCATAAATTGTTTAAGTGTTTTTATTCAATTAATGAATATAAATATTTAAATGATTCAGTTATCTTTAGTTTAAGATTAGTTAATGGACTTGAAGCAATTCAATGATTATTAGTTTCCATTAATTAAATTTAATCTAAAATAAGCAGCATAGTATATTTAAATTAAGTTTACTAAAGTCAATTTAGTTTAATTTAATTTAAATAATAACTGTGATTTTCTTTTGGTAGCATAGTTAGATTTAACTTGAATTGACTATTGTTAATATAGTTTAATTCGATTTAAGTTACTAACTGTGGATTTGTTTTCTGTTTTAATCGAATGATGGTGCAACTTAGTTTATCAAAAACTCCTTATTTCTTTTTAATTTGATTAGATTTGTTCCTTGCGCCCAGATGTCTCAACTGGCGCCAAGAATAAATTTATTAATTAAGTTAAAACTCTCATTTGATTTCTAACTTGCGCCACACAATCTTTGATTAAAACTATATCTAAATTACTTACCTTGCGCTTCCTTCCTTCCTTGCGCCAGGTATGTATTATTTATATCTTTTTTATTTATTTATTTCTTTCTTTCCTTGCGCTGCCCTCTTAGTTGCGCCAAGTAATTTTCTTTTTGTTTCCTTGCGCCTCGTCTCTCCTTGGCGCAAGCAAACGCTTTTATTATATTTTATTTTATTCTCTGTTCCTTGCGCCACCGTTCCTTGCGCCAGGACCGTTCCTTGCGCCAGGACTGTTCCTTGCGCCGTTTCTCTCCTTGCGCCAAGAGAACGGTTCAGTGTCTCCTCTCCTTGCGCCACTCGCATGCATATACACTGTTCCTTTTTCAAACAAAAACCATTCTTCGCCATTGTTACAAGGAACTCACGAACTGCTGCCCCTCTTTCACTCAAAATCAACCCGAAACTCTGCCCATTTTTAAAACCGTTTGTAGTTTTGGAATCCCCTCGCAAAGCCCGTTCTTTTCATATAAAAATCTTTACGATCCGTTATCGTTTTTCGTTGGGGTTTTCAAGACTTTTCAACTTCCGGGCTTAGTTTCTACGTGATTTTAGTGTTAAAAATTTGCGATTCCGATACCATTAGTCTTAGAATTTCGAAAGGAACAACATACTTTAGTTTCATCAGATTTCAAAATTATAAGAATTAGGGTTTTTCGGCTCGTGTTTAAATTATTATTTTCGTACCATTGTGATATATTTGTCTCGTTTCTAAACAAACAAAATTTTCCTTCATTTTTAATTTATTTAAATTAAAAATGGCTGCAAATTTTGTAATTCCAAAGACAAATTACACTATTGTTGCAAATAATGATTTAATCAAACCGCAAAATTTTAAAAGATGGGTTCGTTTCTTGAGTGAAGCCTCACTTGCACGTATAGCCATGACTCAACATACACTGCTGATTAATGATTTACTTCGAGATTTTATGAACACAGCACGTGTTAGCGATGTTGATCAAGTTTTAGGTGTAAGTTGCGTGATTCAAGGTCGGAACATCACTATAACTGAGACATTGCTGAATGAAGTATTGGGACTTCCAACTGCCAATTTTGTCCCAGTACCTACTGAAGAGGAGCGAATAGCATTTTTCAATCAGATCAACTGTTCACTTGATGATCAAGGGAGGTTACCCAAAAAGATATATGTCACTCATCTCCCAAAGGAATGGAACTTTTTCTTCTCATGTGTATCATATGTCTTTGCTCCAAAGGTTGGCGGATTTCATGGTCTCACAACTTTCAATCAGAATTTTGGCATTGCCATTGCTGAAAACCGGCCAATCAACTTTGGGCATCTGATCATGGAAGAGTTCCAAAGGACACTGACAGGACCTCGTACTTCAATGTTATATCCACGATTCTTCCAGTTGGTCCTCAATCAGGCACTGTCCACAACGGAGAAAGCTGCATATGCTCGTTGTGTAACTTCTAATCATTCTTATCTTTCTCTCAAACAGCTGATGATTCTCCATAACAAAGCCAATTATCCAAATAATCATCCTGTGGTACTAACCCAAGTACTAAGAAATTTCTTTGAGAATATGAATGTACAGGTACAGGTACCACAAGGACAGGCTGCTCCTGAAATCCAGGATGATGTGAATACTGAAGAAGCTGCTGAAGTTGATCCTGCTGCAGAGCCAGTGACTGAAGCTACTGAGGGACATGCTCCTATGGATGTTGATGCTAATCCAGTAGTCCCTCCACGTGAGTCTGATGTCGTCTCTGAAAGGGCTGTAAACTACGATGATCTATTCACAGACAATTACACTCCGGAGCAACCAACAGGTTCTTCTGAATTTAATCCTGATAATTTATCTTTTCATCCTGATGAATTGTGGATGAATATGCTAGACACAGATGATCCTCTTCTTCTACATGCCAATGCGTTTGCAATCCCACAAACTCATAACCAAGGCATTCCTTCACACACCTCTGAAGCAGAAACCTCACACCCCTCTAGCCATACAGCTACAAATTCTGAGAGAGAGGGAGAAGATCTTCTAAGTGCACCACTAAAAAGTGTTGTTTCTGACACTACCACCTTATCTCTTAGCACTTCAGGAGATCTACAACATGAGGCAACTGTAACACCGCAAATTTCATCACCACTACCAACTCATATCACTACTTCGCACAGTAAGGTGCACACACTTGATGAATTGACGGTTGCAAACACCTTGTCGACCATGTCACGGTCAGACACTGCTGTTTTTGATTCTTTCGAGGATCCAGTGCCTTCACAGGCAAATGAGGGAAACTTGGATGTTCTGCCAACTTCAACATCCTTGTCTACCCTCCTGGGAGGAACATTCCCAGATCCCCCACGGGACCCTTCACCCCTGGAAGGTGAACGGCAATCTGCAATTGTGCCCTTCATATCAAGATGTGAGCCAATTGTAGAGGACTTGACTGCAAGTCATTCGCTGTCAACAGCAGTTGTGGGAAACCAGGGTGCTTCGCCAACTCAAGGATCCCATCCTTCGAGCCCTGTGTCTACCCACCTTGGAATTCCAATCCAAGATCCATCTAAGGACTCACTGCCTTCGGGTAGTCGGCAACTTGCTTCTAATGACTCAGATTCGTCTGACGAGGAAACCGAGGACGAGGCCTTACGAATCCTCATTGCACCTCCACTGACCTCTTTAAAAGGGGCTAGGGAGATTTCTTCTGCAGGTACATCTTTATCACTTGGAGCTGGAGCTAGTGTGAGTGTGAGTGATACACCAACATAACATGTTAAACAGCACACCACAGCCCAACCGAGTGATCAAAACTTGAGTGAATCGAGAGAAACACCTACAGAACGAATAAGTGAGGACCCTTCAAAAGCCATATCTTCACCTCCACCCACTGTATCACTTGCTCGATTTGAAGCCCTGGAATTTGAAGTTCGTCACTTAAAGGCTGAGAATCTTGTGCTAAGGGAAGAGTTACTGGAAGTCAAGACATTTTCTAGCCAGCTTGAACAGAGATTAGCAACTTTGGAAGCTCGATCTATTGCTTCTCAACTATCTCAGGAGGATAAATCAACTGAGGGGGAGAGAGTGGTAGAAAAAGCAGTAAAAGGCAAAGCCAAAGCTGTGTTGGAAGGCTTAACTGAAGAAGTGTTTGAATCTGCACTCGACGGAGTTCCACTTAATGATGAACCATATATTCCTGAACACGTTGAGACAGAGTTCATTCCTGGAAATGTGATGAATGAAGAAGATCTGGAAGAAGGAGAAATCCCGCGAGTAGATGAAGTCTTTGTGGACGAGCTTGCATATCATGATGACATGTTTCCAGAAGAAGAGATTCCAATTACTAATCCTCAGGATATTCCTGTTGTCCGACAGCAAAGGCTTGAGAGAAACAGACTAAGGGAAAGGCTTGAAAATCAAAGACGGATACGTAGGGAGAAACTGGAAGCAACAAGGTTGAAACAAGGAGTTGAATGGGATATAGCAAGATCAGTGTTTGAATTTCCTGAAGTGGTAAAGGGTAATCATGATAAAGAAGTTCAAGAAATCTTCGACGTCTTCAAAAGCAACTATGAGAATCTTCATGAGTTTCACGAAGCGTTGGACAAGGCAATCACATCTGTATCTATCATGGTTATTCCTGCACATGGATGGTCCGTGCATATAACATTCATTCTGAATGGTGAAAGTAGAAGATTCAAACATGTGACTTGTGAGCTGCTGAGGAACTTATCTCTGACAGAACTGTTCGTAGTGAAAAACAAGATTATTGCCACTGGTGAGAAGTACAATGAAGTCTTCAGAGATAAGGTAGTGGAATGGCTTACTAACATCAGTGTAGAGATTCATGATAACCCTCCAGTGATCAAGTACTTCAAGGATAAGATGATCCAAAGCATTGGTCTGAAAGATGAAGCATTATCAGGATATCATCCAAGAATACTCAGTTACCTGGAAGGAGAAATCAGAAGAAAGTGTTCGAATACCAAAAAGGGAAGACTTACTGCAGAACTTCTATATGCTTATCGTCTGAACTTTGCGGCTCTGAAGAACAAAAGTCTTGAATCTGTTGAACGTGAACAACCATATCCACTGCCTCCTCTTGATCCTGAAACCCCTGATGTTGTGAAACCAGCTTCTGTGTCATACAATCCAACTTCCATCACCTTCAGAAAGTTCAAGAAATCTGAGCCTGAAAAGCTAACTCTTGAAGAAATTGGTGAGTGCACCTCTAAGTGTATCTCTCGGGCAATTCGACAAGTCAAGTACTCAGTGATCAAAGAGGATAAAGCTGTACTCATCCCTCTACTTGAAATACTGAGAGTAAAGAAATGCACTGAAACTGCTCAAGACACCGAAAGAGTTCGTGCTCATCCTTCAAGACTAATGATGAAAGTGGAAGGAATGAATTTGAATATTCCATTCAAAAGGCTTAAGAAAATGAGGCACCTAACCTCTCTGGAGAAAATGCAAAGAAGATTTGAAACGTCTCCTCCAGTAAATGCTTTAGAGGTTGGAGCTTATAACATCATCACATCCAGGATCAAAGAAATTGAGACGAAGATAGATCAATTGAAAGCTGAGAAAGCAGCAAAGAAGAAAGCAGAAGAAGCCCTACTAAATGCAACAGCCAAGAAAGCAAGAAGAGATTAGCTCAGTATAGAGGAGCAATTGGCCACTTGTATTTATTTTTGATTTCTGGAAATTGTAATATATAATCCAGATTGTACTTAGTATTATTTCCTGTCTTAAGTTTAATTTCTTTTTCTATATCAGTTGAGTTATCCTCCTAAAGGATTTGCTTGTCGAACTCTAACAAACAAATAGGGGGAGATTGTAAAGCATAATGTAATATGTAATGTAATGTCGATAACTCAACATTAGATTAAGAACAGGAAACAATAACTAAGTATCGTACAGGAATCTACAGAGTTGAAGATACGATTCAAGAAGTTGAAGGCAATCAAGATATCTGAGACGTACAGCAAATCACTGATAGAAGTTCATTAAAATGTTCAAGCCTCGGTGAAGAATAAAGTCAAAGTGGTTTCTGATGTCAAGGTTGTCCAAAGATCAAGATTCTCAGTTCTGGAAGATTCAAGTACATCCTCTCTGATTATTAGTAATCAGAATCACTGAAGCAATACTCAAGTCTAGTGAGACTGATTAAGTATGTACTCAAGAAAAGAAGACGGAGAATTAATTCTGTATTAGTCGTTCGTGAACCAGACCAGTGCACAGGACGTCAGTACGTGTGAATTGGATTCGAAGAATTCAGTCAAGGATCACTTAATCAAGTCAAGGCAAAGCAACCTCCAGATTGTTTAGTAAATACTTGTACATATATATGTAACTCACACATATATATATATATGTATAAGTGTACTAACCCGTTCTATTTTGGAACAAGGAAGAATTTATGCATAATTCTTTCCTTGCGCCAAAATGGAACAAGGAAGAATTAATACATAATTCTTTCCTTGCGCCAAAATGGAACAAGGAAGAATTTGTACATAATTCCTTCCTTGCGCCAAAACGGAACAAGGAAGAATTTGTACATAATTCCTTCCTTGCGCCAAAACGGAACAAGGAAGAATTAATACATAATTCTCTCCTTGCGCCAATTCATCCAACTTGTTCCTTGCGCCTATTCTTAACAATTCTTTTGAATTGTTTCAACTGGAACGAGGAAGAAAATCAGTTTAATCTCTTCCTTGCGCCAATTGATTAGTTTAAACAATTCAATTAATTGTTTTAGCGCAAGTTGAAAGTGGAACGAGGAAGGATGGAACGAGGTAGCTCTATTCTGATTGGTGGAGAGCTTCCTTGCGCCAAGCGCAAGCACAAGCTGAGTTTGTTCCCCAAAGTCTATAAATAGAGCTTTGTGTTCTCATTTGAGAACAACTACACACTTTGTAAAGTGCACACAATATACACATTCTCGAGAGCAAGTTAGAATATCGTTTTAGTCGAGAGTTTGTATTAGAGTGTTTGTAGTCTCTGCAGCCGACATTCGTGTTGGAGTTTGTAGCATCCGAGGATTATTTTTAATATAAGAATATTCCCCGACTTGCTGGAGTTGTTTATTTACGATTGATTTAACTGGACTTAAACAGTAATATTCCGCAATCGAATTAATCGAAGAATTTGGTATAGACGTATTCAACCCCCCCCCTTCTACGTCTGATTGGACCTAACACTCCATTTTTCTATTCCGTGGTGGGGGCATTGTGAGAGAAGATTTTTAAAGCGGTCAAAGAAAATCCAAAAAGACTCATTTTCCTTTTGATGAAATTGATTTATTTCATTTGTAATTCGAGTAGTCTTATGATTTGGAAAATACTTTTTTAGAAACACCACAACGAACCCCTCCCACGTGGAAATAGAATTAACGGGAAGACTATATAACCATTTTTTCGCATTCTCCTTAAGAGCAAAATTAATGAGCCTAAGTCTAATCGAATCTTCCGTTAATTGGTGGAGCTTTTGGAGGGAACAAACTTCCTCGAACTCTTGAATAAAAAGGTAAGGATCCTCACCCTCACTCCCGGTAAATTTAGGTAACATGCTAATGTGGTGAGCTTTGATTTCAAAATTGTTCCCATTAACGGGAGGAAGGGTGATGCACGAAGGTTGACTTGAACGAGATGGATAACAACGATCCTTGAGTGAAAGGGCCATGTTTACTATCGGTTCTAGAACTTCTAGGGTTTCGGAATCCGAAGAGGACGAGGGAATCTCGATTATAGGTCTTACTAATCTAGACGATTCGTTCCTAACCCAAGTAGTTCGCATAAACTAGATAGTAAACACGTAGCAAGTAAGTGCGAAAAATTAAAACACACAAAAGAAAGGGTGTAAAAGAGAAAGAAAAACCTAAATCTAGGGTTCCCTAAAAAAATGAACTAGACCTTGCTCCTAACGTTAAGGACCACCAAAAACTCGATAAATCCAAAATTATTCGGACCGGTTTGGCCAGTTTGGAGCAGGCATTGCCAAGAGGCCAATCTCCGCGCTTAGACACCAAACCTTAATCGGCCAGGTAAGCTTTCGCTTGTCCTTAGACACCGAAGAGTCGGAATAATTAAAGATTACCTCGTCTTTTAGGTACCTTCCTAATTGAGCGCGAAACCTAAGGGCTAATGTCTAATTCAATTTTATTAAAAGGCTAGGGAAATGCAAAATGTTGAAATTAAGTTGTTGTGGGCCAAGGAAAGAGTGATGAAATCCCTTCCCTTATCTTGTGAGTGGTTTTGCCCTTAAGATTTATTTAAAATGATGCACCACACAACGAGATGATAAAAGCGGTAAACAAATATGGATGCTTCTACACTACGTGATTTACTCTAAAGAAAGGAAGAAATTAACGCACCTTAGGGTCCTCCAGCGATCACCACAATTTAAGGTACGAAAATTTAAGAACAAAAATTAAAATTTAGATAATGTGCTCCTAAGTGTTAAAATGCATGATGCTACAATTATGTAACTCTAGCTAATATTTTTGGATTTTAAAATTTTTTTAATTTGTTTGTGATTTTTTAATTTTCAATTTTTTTGTGATTTTCTAAATAAAATAAATTGAAATAGGAGAGAGATACAAGTTACCCAAGCAAGCTTCCAATACTCCAAGAATATTCTCCACTTATCCCAAGCTAGCTCATACTCTTCCAATTTCCTAAAATTCAACAAAAAAGAAGTGAGAGAATATAAAAAAAAACTAATCCGAAAAATTAAAAATTAAGGCGCGAAAATTAATTTTAGTCCCCGGCAGCGGCGCCAAAAACTTGATGTGCTCAAAATATGATTTTAATCGCAAGTGCACGATCCCGTTTTAGTAATATAAGATTCGATCCACAAGAACTAAAATTATTTTCGCGAAAACCTTAATTTTTAACTTAATCAAATTAGACCATTTTGATTTTGAGATATTTGGCTAATCTAAATTAAAAACTGAAATTAAAATCTAAATCTAATATTTAACTATTGATTAATAAAAATAAAAAGAAGTAAATAAGAAACAGGTCTGTAATTAGATATGAAGAACACACTCAAAATTTAATACTTAAATATAAGAAAAACATGTGACAAAAGAAAGCAAACAGAAATGAATATACGGAGTAGTGCGCGCAAACAGAAGGAAGTGGTCGCGCGTTGGCCCACGCGACGGACAAATCGGCCGAAAACAATACTACAGCTAACTCACCCAGAACATACTCGGCCGCAAAATCAAACGGAGTAAAACAGTAAGTGACCGGATTAGCTCAAATCTCGCCGGAAAATTAATTTCACCGGAAAATCTAGCCATTCCAAATATAACAAATCAAACCCCACTAACCTCTAAACCAAATCTAACACCAAATTCTACACTAAATAGTCTCTAAACTACCCATTTTTTTAACAAAACAAGACCCAAATCAAACCAAATCAACTCTAAACTACACCAAATTTCAAATCTAGCCTAAACATAATATTTTCAACATAAACCCACTAACCTCAAATCAAAATCATAAACTAAAATTTACACCCAAAAGCCCCAAAATCAAGAACAAAGAGAACACCAAATCTTACCAAACTAAATCCAAATCACACAAAACTTCAAAACTAGCTTATCTACCAAATCTCTAACAAAACCCCATCAAACTACAAGCTAAAATCAAAATCTAGAATACTAAACCATTGAACCCACTAATAATATTGAGAATTAAAAGGGGCTCAATCTAAATACTAAAAAATGCAAGCTTAAAACATATAATTAGGCTCCTTTCAATCCACAAGTAATTTTGAGTCTCATGTGGTTAGAGAAAGATTTCATAGCCTAGAAGTAAAAGTAAAGAGCAAGATTTAAGAACAAAAATGAATACTTGTATTGATATAATAAAAGTGTTTACAAATTTTGAGTGCTACTACTAGATCTACTACATAAAAGAGAGGCTACTAAAAATATGAAATCCTAGGTTGGTTAAAACATGATGGGGAGATGAGTATTTATAGGGGGAAATTAGGGTAGAGGGGGGTGTAGGTGTCCCATCTAGATGCTTCCTTGAGAATATTCCCCTATGATCCTTTTCTTCCCATCTTTTTCTCCCTTTTGCTTTATTCTTTATTTCTTCAAGCATTTGCAATTTTCCTAAAAAAAAGACAAATAAACAAATAAATAAGTGAGAACAAGCAATAATTAGGCATTTGAAATATACAAAAATATGCACTTATCACCTATTTATAGGCAAGCACTTTGAACTAGGTATGACATTGAAAGGAATGACTTTCTAGCTTAGATATGACATTTAAACACAAAGCCATGCCATAGAACAAAGAAGGAATGACATAAATAAACAAAGTCATGCTGAAAAGGAAGAAGGAATGACTTTCTTTGAGCTTGTCCTCCAAGCTAAGCATGGCATGACATTCTTGAGCTTGGCCATCAAGCAACACTTGGCATGACATTTTAAGTCATGCAAGCCATATAAGGTATGACATATGGAAATGTCATGGAGAGGCACACGGTATGACATTCTCTAAGAATGTCATGCCCACTGTTAATTCGGATATACGCCTGCTGTCATCAGTGACCGAAAGTTTATAAACTTTCGTTCTTTAGCCAGCTCCTTAGAAATGCTTTTAATCCCGCACAACTTATAATCTTTAATTAATAAATATTTAATTTAATCCAGAAATTATATAAATAAATATCTAATATTATTAGACATTTATAAGTATAATTTTCTAATTAATTAAAATATTTATTGATATAAATAAATCCTTACGGTCCAAGCTGCGGTCTCTAGAGGGCCGGGAACCGGACTCCTTTTCCCTTGCAAATAATAAATCAATTCCATCCGGGGTTCCAGCTTTAAGATTATATCACTTTCCATTGTGCTGTTGATAATTCTTTTCCCTCATAATCAGACAGGACTAAGATTCGGTCTCCTGTGGGTCTAGAACCGGATCCCTTTTGCTTTGAAAATTATAAATCAATTCCAACCGGGTTTCCAGCATTAAGAATATATCACACTCCATTGCGTTGGTGATAATTCTTTTTCCCATAGCTAGACAGGTCTGAGCGGCGGTCTCCCTGTCCTTCCTTTTAGCCTTCTTTCTTTTGCTTTCTTTTTGTGAATTAATTCTAAATCAATTAACTTATTAATAAACTTAATTATTAAATTAATTCAAATTGAATTAACAACTAAATAAATTAATAGAGATTAATTATTTAACAAAGAATTAATTAAAAAGAGTATATCCCAGAAAGCAAAAGTCTTGAGCCTTCGTCTTGATCATCACTCGGCTTGAACGACCACCTTCCTTTGATGTTAAATATTCAATATAAATAGCTGACACACAAATGTACTGTCTGGTTCATCTGTGCCTAACTAAATTAAATATTCTCCATCAATTAAACATTTGAGCTGTGGTCGGGTCTTCGAATCTTCGTCTTCTAGTTCAACTTCATTTTAGTACACATATGGAATCTCTGATGAAATAAATACTTGAATCTTCGTACCTTCTGAACTCCTTGAACTGCTACACAATTTATTTAGCACCGAGGCTTGATCATATGAAATGAACTTCTTCCAGTGGCTTGTAGCGGATATCTTGGAATTCTTCTGACATTCTGATTCTTGTATCCACTTTACTTTCTTGATCTGATTCCAGCTAAACTATCTACTATCATAACTTATCAGAGACTAATCCAGGTTGAGTTACAAGTTGAGTTACAAGTTGTCAAGTCATCAAACACAAGTTGAGTTATCATCGGTTGTACAAATAGGCTTAGACATGTACCTTGCAATAAGGCCTTTCAATCTCCCCCTATTTGTTTGTTAAACACTAACACACAAATTCAGATGAGGATAACTCAACTAACAACAACTAACAACTTTCTATGACTCAATAAACATTTATACCAACTCAACCATTTAGGAAACAATCCCAATTGATAAGAGAAACATAAAACATTAAAATGTACATAGTAGATGGTTTCTGGTAATACATATAACATTGTACCAGTCTCCATTTTTCTTCAGACAGCTACTTCTTCTGAAATGCCTTTCAATCACTTAAGACCTTTCAATCTCTCCAAGGCCTTGCAATCACCTTCCAAGATCTAACTTGTAATTCATCCTTAATCTTCTCCCTCATAGGTTCCTCCTTAGATGATAGATTAGAACATGAATATTCTCCACCTAAGTGAGGCATAAAACATTCTCCCCTTAAGATCATGGATCATAGAATATTCTCCCCCTCAGAGTTCCTCAGAGTTCTATCAATATTTCTCCCCCTTAGTTGAGGAATCCTCAATTGTTATCAATAATGATACCAACTGATTAGATAAGACATTGAATGACAGAATCCATTATGAAGAAGACAGGGCCTCGTAGAAGGTGCATTCAGTAGAAAAGTAACCATAGTAAGCATCCACTTAGATAAAACATATTAGATACCAATTTTGAATAATACGGTTTAAATGTGGTAAACAGTGGGTGTCTCACTAAAACATTCTGCAGGTGTATCACTCGACACTCAAAATATCTCTCAGTTTATGGGTAAGGGTGTCACTCACAAGTTCTGTAAGTGTTTCACTCCACACAAATCCTGAGCTTCAATGGATGGTGTGATGTACCTCCAATTAAGATCACCTTAGCCTCCTCATGGAAGGTCATTGGTGGTGCAATGGGTGTTCGTAATTCCCAGTCCTCGTAGACTCGTCGGATAAATCCAAGTCATAGTCCACAAGTTGCCTACTACTTTCAGAGAGTGGTAAATCCTTTAAAGGATCCAGAGTTTGATTCTGGGAGGGTAGACAATAGGCCTTTTAATGGCATGAAACCTATGTTTCCCTCAGATACCTATTAAGGCACTTGATCCCTAGAAGAATCCTCTACCATAGTAGATTGCCTTTCACCTTCAAGGGTGAAAGATCCCTTAGGGGATCCGGAAATATTCCTTCCGGGAGGGTAGACAAGGACGTTTTAGATGGCAACGTGTCCAAGTTTCCCTCGGATGCCTATGAAGGCACTTGGTTCAATAAAGAACCAGCAATTCCAATGTCTATCCCTGATATGGACGACAAAGTTATTGCAACAGTCAATTACTTGAATATTTACCAACCACAGAAATATTCACAATATTAGTATTCACAATATAGATATCAATAAGAGATACTTTACAAGCATGCAACAAAATTAAAATAGAAATAAACATAAAAACTATTTACAAGAGCTCATGTCATGTTTAACATTCCAAGTTCACAAACCAATCTTGAGAAAGTGGATTCATCAAGTGGTTTAGTGAAGATGTCAGCAATCTAATCGGCTGATGGTACAAAGTGTAACACCACAGTTCCATTCATGACATGTTCTCTAATAAAATGATACCTTATGTCAATGTGCTTTGTTCTAGAATGTTGTACAGGATTGTTGGAAATGGCTATCGCACATGTATTAACACAAAATATAGGAATTTTGTTTAATACAAGTCCATAGTCATTAAGCTGATTCCTAATCCATAAGATCTGGGCACAACAGCTACCTGCCGCAATATATTCTGCTTTGGCTGTCGAGGTAGATACTGAGTGTTGTTTCTTACTGTGCCAGGAAACCAACCGTCATCCTAGAAACTGACAGCTTCCAGAAGTGCTTTTCCTGTCTATCCTGCATCCTGCATAATCAGAATCTGTATAGCATGTTAGGTCAAAACCAGTGTTCTTAGGTACCAGATACCTAAATTTGGTGTACCCTTAAGATATCAAAAAATCTTTTAACAGCTATAAGATATGACTCTTTAGGATCACTTTGGAACCTTACACATAAATATGTTACAAACATTATATTAGGTCTACTTGTAGTGAGATAGAGTAATGTCCTGGTCAAGCTTAGTGGCAGTGGTCATGGGTGTCTTTGCCAATTTAGAGTCTTCTAGATTGTATTTTCGCAGAAGATCTTTGACATATTTTGATTGGAAAATGAAGATTCCATCATCTTTCTGAATTACTTGAAGACCAAGAAAGAATGATAGTTCACCCATCATACTCATCTCATAGTTACTCTGCATTAACTTAGAAAATCTCTTGCACAAGTTATTGTTAGTAGAACAAAATATAATATCATCAACATATACATGAACAAATATCATATTATTTTCATGCAATTTATAGAAGAGAGTTTTGTCTATGACACCACTTGTAAAACCATTTTCAAGTAGAAATTCAAATAGAGTGTCATACCAAGTCCGTGGTGACAGCTTGAGTCCATAGATACCTTTAAACAAGAAGTACACGGAATCAGCAAATTCTAGATTTTCAAAGCCAGGGGCTATTCCAGATATACTTCCTCTTCTAACTTTCCATTCAGAATTGCACTTTTCACATCCATTTGATAGACTTTAAAGTTGGAGTGTGCAGCAAATGCAATAAAAATTCTGATGGGCTCAAGACTTGCAACTGGTGCGTAGGTTTCATCATAGTCAATTCCCTCTTCTTGGGAGTAACCTTTAGCAACCAGTCTGGCTTTGTTCCATACAACAATGCCATCACCATCAAGCATATTCTGGTAGACCCATCCAATTCCAATAACAGACTTTATCTTTGGTCTTGGAACCATGGCCCAGACTTCTTGTCTCTTGAATTGATTGAGCTCTTCTTGCATGGCAAGAACCCAATCTGGATCGGCTAGTGCATCTTCGATTTTCATCGGTTCTTCTTGAGATAGAAAACCCGAATATAGACATTCGTTTTGAGTTGCACTCCTAGTCCGAACACCAACATCTGGATCACCAAAAATTAGATTAAAGAGATGATCTCTACTCTAGACCCTCTCCCTTGGAAGATTTGATCTTGATGATACGCCAAAACTATTATTGTGATGTTGTGTTTGACCGGTTGATCCACCATCTCCCCCTGAGCTGCTGCCAGGTTGACTAGATGATCCACCACTAGTATTAATAGAGTCCACAGTGTTTCCATTGTTTTCTCCACCATTACCTGGATCATTATCAACATTGTTATTGTCATTACCTGTTGCACCATCAGGTTATTCATCGTCATCCGAGTCTGAGTCCGGATAATAATCAAACTTTAGTAACTCAGATGGATCTTCAATTTGGATACTTGGGAGTTTAGTGTCGTCAAAAGTAACATTGACACTTTCCTTGACTTGTAATTGATCAATGATAAACACCTTATATGCTCGAAGAGAATAACCAACAAAAAAAAATTGCTTTAAGTGCTTTGGGTTCAAAATTGCCACGATGTTCATCTCCAACCTTAAGCACAAAACATTTAGCTCAAATACATGAAAGTACTTGACCATTGGTTTCTTTATGTTCATACGCTCATAAGGAGTTTTCATGTGTTCCTTGTTGATCAGAGTTCGATTCTGGGTGTAACAAGAAGTATTCACAGCTTCAGCCCAAAAGTAGACGGGCAACCTTGATTTTCTTAGCATTGTCCTTGCAGCTTCAATCAAGGTACGATTCTTCCTTTCTACTACTCCATTCTGTTGCGGAGTCCTTGGCGCTGAATATTGTCTTGTTATGCCATTGTCGGAGCAAAATCTGTTGAGAGTTTCATTCTTAAACTCTGTTCCATTATCGGATCTTATTGCTCTGACACGAAGTTTATCATTAGAATCCAACTCGATCTTCTTGATAAGATCAATTAACAATAGCGGAGTTTCATCCCTAGAATGCAAGAAATAAAACCCATGTGAACTTAGAGAAGTCATTAACAATCACCAAGGCATATCTCTTTCTTGATAAAGACATCACATTGACTGGACCAAATAAATCCATATGTAATAGTTGCAGTGGTTCAGTAATGTTACTAGTGTCTGTGCCTTTGTATGATGCTATCTTAGCCTTCCCTTTCCGACATGCCTCACAAAGTCCTTGTTGAGTGAATTCCAAAGGAGGCAGTCCTCTCACCAAATCCCTCTTGACCAAAGAGTTTACAATTTTAAAATTAAGGTGAGACAGCTTCTTATGTCATAGCCAACTATCTTCAGGTGAAGCCTTTGAATAGAAATAATTATCTTCATCATTGGTTCCCGAATTGAGATCAGCTACGTATAAGTTGGCTTTTCTTACTCCACAGAGAGCAAGACGGTCATCTTTAGTGTGAGATATCAAATACTTCTCCTTGACAAAGTTTACTTGGAATCCCTTGTCACAGAAGATTGTGCTTGAGTCCTTCAACCAAAGAATCTTTTTCTATGATAACATTTCCAGCAAGTAAATTGCCATATCCCGTAGTACAACCTTTGCTGTTATCTCCAAAGGTGACAATCGGGCCAGCTCTCTCAATCACATTTGATAGCAGGGCTCTATCACCGGTCATATATCTAGAAGATCCACTATCGAGGATCCATACAACCTTTTCAACCTTGTTTGGCTCCCTGCACATATCAAACGAATTAAACCTTCTTCGGAACCCAAACTTGGTTGGGCCCGGCATACTTAAAGAATTGACCTTTGTCAGCTTTGACAATAGATCCTCTTCGAATAACATCAGCATCCACCTTGACTGTACTTACTTTCCTACAAACAGCCTTGAACACTTTAGGTTTAGGCTTAGGAACATAAGTATCCTTGTTGATAGGAGAAGGACCAACAGTCTTGGTTTTTGCAAATTTACTATTCATGTGCTTTCTAGGTGTTGTGTTTTCTTTGTTAGCATGCATACTTTTGAAATAAGCATACATTACATTAAACGCACACAACATGCAATTATCAACACCACAAGGTTTATGGCACATATCAACTAAAGGAATAGTAGGCATGTTATTCAGAACAACAGGGGGTTTAACAGTTTCTACATTAACATTTTCAGAAGTTCTAATGTTATTAGTAGAAGAGCATGTATTGTTATCATTCCTGCATTTAACAAACTTATTAGGCTTGTTAAAATTATTCTTTAAGCCATTGGCACCTATGCCAGCTTTGGGCGAACTAAATGTGCCCTCAACTTGCATTGGCTCTACAGATGCCAAAATTTCCCTCTCATTCTCAATATCCTCTAAATTCATTTCATATTGAATAATCACGGGCATATCAAGTAATGGTTCTGCGACAGGGGTTTTGAATAAAGGCTTGGGAGCATCCTTTAAAACATGTGGGATACCCCTCTCTTCAGCACTCTTAACAAAAGGAGTTATATTACTAGCCTTACCTACCGACTTGTTGTAATCGAAACCTATACCAACTTTCCTTTTAATCACTTGTTGGTCCACTAGGTTCTTAACAATATTAGTCGACTCCTTATAAGCAAGGCACCTTACCTTCTCTTCAGCTAGTTGCTCATTCAGTTTGTTCTCCCTATACTCTAACACTTCGACTTTATTAGTCTGAGTCAATAACTGACTAGTTAGTTGTTCAATTTTAGGGGTGAGCACTAGTTTTTCTTTTAACTTTAACTCATGAACCTCCTGCTTTAAAGCTTTGTGTTCAAGAGTTAAAGCTTTGAGCTTATTAAGAGCATCATCACGTTCAAGTCCTAATTGCATAAATAGTTTAGGGCAAGTAGGATCTACCGGAAATCCTCCAGTGCGATGTGGAGGTTTAGAAGGTTCCATGAAAGCCATTAGAGCAACATTCCCCCGCTCTTCCTCTTCATCACTGTCTGTGTCATCCCAGCTTTTCCCTTTTGCCACATAGGACTTCCCTTGGCTGCTTTGGCCTTGATGCTTCTTTAGCAGAGCCTCGTACTTCTGCTTTAGCTCGTCATAGGATTCTTTCTTCTTTGCCAGCTGATTGGGCTTCTTGCAGTCCGATGCAAAGTGACCAGGCTCATCACAGTTGAAGCATTTAAACTTGCTTCGATCAACCATCCCAGTCTTGTAAGCCCCTTTTGATGTTGTGGACAAAGATCCCCCTTTCTGGAATTTACTACCAGAAGTGTTAGATATAATTGATGATTACTAATGTTCTTAAAGTTTGTTTTAGAACAGGAGTGATCAGAGTTTAAGCTGGAAGCTGATCAGAGTTTAATAAAGTCTGACCAGAGTTTGATAAAGTCTGATCAGAGTTTACATAGTCAAGGCTCGTCAGAGTTTACACGTGGAAAAAGCTCAGAAGCGGATATACTTCAAGGAAGGATAGAAGCAGAGGAGTGATTTGCTGACTATGGAAACTAAACAGAAAACAGTAGCAATCTTTGATTGATAGAATACATAGCTGATTTATAGGATATCAAATCAGAGATTGATTTTGTAACTGTGTCTATATAAACACAGATTAGGGTTACTCTATACGAGTTAAGTTATCGAGTATATTCTTAGAAGAACCCTAGCAGCTCTTAGTGATAATATATAAATCACTAAGAGAGTTTTTGTAACCTACTGAGCATTGTGAATAAGAGTTTATTGCAATTAATCTCTTATATTGTCATACTGTGTTATTGATTGTGTTCACTATATTATTTTATATAGTGAGTTTATAGGACCTAACAAGTGGTATCAGAGCCAGCTCTGTTAAGATAACTACAGTGAGATCTTAATCACAATCATGTCTGAAAAATCACAAGCTTCGTCTTTTAGAGTTCCAGTCCTTAAGGCATCTGAATATCCAGTCTGGAAAGAGAGAATGATTATATTTCTAGACTCTGTCGATCCAGAATACCTTGACAGGATCTATGATGGACCACATATGCCCACCAAGCTCTCTGTTGGGCTTGGAGATGAACCTCAGAAGATGGTTCCAAAAGACAAGAAAGATTATACCCCTGAGGACATCTTGTCAATTGGCAAAGACTCAAAGGTGAAACACCTTCTGCACAGTGCCCTTGATAATGCAATGTCTAATAGGGTGATTGGGTGCAAAACTGCTAAACAAATCTGGGATGCTCTGGAAACCAGATGTCAGGGAACTCAAGCCATCAAGAAGAACAGAAAAACCATCCTTACACAGGAGTATGAGCACTTTGACTCAAAATCTGGTGAGTCCTTGACAGATCTGTATGACAGATTTGTCAAACTGTTGAATGACTTATCTCTGGTGAACAAGGAATATGATCTTGAAGACTCAAACCTCAAATTCCTTCTGGCTCTTCCTGAAAAATGGGATTTGAAAGTCACTACAATAAGAGACAATCTTGATCTTGGAGAAATGTCTCTTGATGATGTTTTTGGAAGACTGAAGACTCATGAACTTGAGATGGAGCAGAGGAGCAAACGTCATGGAGGCAAATCAAAGTCTGTTGCTCTAAAAGTTCAAGAGGAAGCTGCTAAGAGCAAAGGAAAAGCTCATGTCACAAAGTCTGACATTGAGTCATCAAACTCTGAAGACTCAAACTCTGATGTTCCCTCAGACTCTGAAGAAAGTGATGATGAGATGATGCAGTTAGCAGCATTGATGGTGAAAAGCTTCAAGAAGTTGGCTTACAAAAAGTTCAACAAAGGCAAAAGTTTCTCAAGGAAAGACAGAAACTCTGACAGAGTTTATGATGAGAAGAACTTCAGGAAGAATGAGGGCAAGGAAGGAAAAGCTGGAAAAGCTGACAAGTATACCTGTTTCAACTGTGGTGAAAAGGGTCACTTTGCATCTGAATGCAAGAAAGCCAAGAAAGAAAAGGAAAAAGCCTTTATCACCAAGAAAGGAAACTGGACAGATACATCTGATTCAGAGGAAGAAGTCAATTATGCTCTGATGGCAAACACTGACAACAACTCTGAATCTACTGCTAAGGTACCTCATTCTACTCTTGCCTTTGATACTGAAGATATAACTGAGTTAAGATTGTTCCTTAAAACTTTGCATATCAGCTTTAGAGATCAGACTTTAGAGAATGAAAGATTAAAATCTGAAACTCTAAGTGTAAAGAAAAGGAATGATTATCTAGAAAAAGAATTAGTTCAGATGTTAGAAGTTCAGAAAGAGAGAGATGATGCTGTCATTGTCAAAGATGAACTATTAAAGAGGTATGCATCTCTTCAATCAGAACTTGCTAAGGAAAGGGATATTATTAAGACATGGACTAAGTCAGGCAAAACTACTCAGGATATCTTAGGTAGTGGAAACTGGAAGAAGGGACTAGGTTACACTGATAACTCAGAAGCTGAGTCATCAAAAACAGAGTTTGTTAAAACTGTTAAACCTAAGGTTAAACCTGTTAAATTTGTTGCTGAATCCTCTAAGTCTAAACAGAGTAGACCAGAATCAGAGATTAACAACAATTTAAAATCTGATAAGTCCAAACAGGTTAACATAGGATTGATGACTCAGAAACAGCTTAAGCATAAGCTTAAAGAGGTAAAGTCTGATAACAAAGACAAGGAGCCTGGGAAAAATAGAAATGGCAAGGTTGGAATAGACAAGAGTAATAACTACATGCCTATTCCAAATGCACCTAGGAAGACATGCCATAACTGTGGAAATACTAATCATCTTGCTAATTTTTGCAGGAAGAACAAGGACATTAACTCCTTACCTACAAAGTCTGGAGTTAGAAAAAGTAGTATTAGATATAAACCACAAGATCCATGTTTTCATTGTGGTAGTTTATGGCATTCTATTTATACTTGCAGAGAATATCATAGTTTGTATTATGATTATTATCAATTGAAACCTTCCTTGAAAAAGGTTAATAAAAACTCTGCAAGTACAAAATCAGTTTCTAGTACAAACTCTGTTCCAAAGTCTGTTAGCTCAAACTCTGATAATAATAATTCCGCTGCAAAAGCTAACAAACTTAATAAGGCCAAGGGATCCAAGCAAGTCTGGGTCCTTAAAACTAACAATTAGTGGTCTTTGTGATTGCAGGGCAACAGGAAGAATATCCTAGTCTTGGACAGTGGATGTTCAGGACACATGACTGGAAATAAGGCCCTGCTGTCAGAGTTTGTGGAGAAAGCTGGCCCAAGTGTTTCTTATGGAGATGGCAACATAGGAAGGACTCTGGGATATGGCAACATCAATCTTGGAAATGTCATCATCTCAAATGTAGCTCTTGTTCAAGGGCTAAAACACAATTTACTCTCTGTCAGTCAGATCTGTGACAGAGGATATCATGTTGATTTCTATGAAGAACACAGTGAGATAGTAAGCAAGTCAATAGGCAAGGTGGCAGTGATTGCTCACAGACATGGAAACATTTATGTAATCAACTTGCCTACAAACTCTGAAGGAAAAGCAATTTGCTTATCTACAAGAATCTCTGCAGAAGAAAGTTGGAAGTGGCACAAGAAGCTCTCACATCTCAATTTCAACTCCATAAATGAGCTTATAAAGAAAAAGCTTGTGAGAGGACTCCCTGAATCACTACTCACTTCAGATGGTCTATGTGATTCATGTCAAAAGGCCAAGCAGAGAAAGACATCCTTCAAGAGTAAGACTGAATTCTCAATAAAGAAGCCATATCATCTTCTGCATGTTGATCTATTTGGACCAGTTAATGTACCATCCATTGCAAGGAAGAAATATGCTCTTGTCATTGTTGATGAGTATACTAGATACACTTGGGTATATTTTCTTCACTCTAAAGATGAAACAGCTTTACATCTGATGGATCATGTGAAGCAACTGGACCATGGATCTGAAGACAAAGTAAAGATCATTAGTAGTGATAATGGAACTGAGTTCAGAAATTCAACAATGGAAGAGTTCTGCAAAGAAAGAGGTGTAGTGCAACAATTTTCTGAAATATGAAATACTTTCATGTATTTGGGTGCAAATGCTTTGTATTGAAGACTCATCCAGAACAGCTTACCAAGTTTGATTTAAAAGCTGATGAAGGCATTTTTGTAGGTTATCCTCTGACAACAAAGGCCTTCAGAGTCTATAATCTAAGAACCAAGGTGATCATGGAATCCATACATGTGTCATTTGATGACAAGAGAATTATGGGTTTAGCAGATATGGATGATCATGAAGAACTGCATTTTGAAAATGAAGAAATATTCTCTGATTCGACAAACTCTGATGAACAGTCAAACTCTGACTGTGAGCAAAATACAATGAACTCTGGTGAAAATTTAAAAGTTCATGATGATGAAGCATATGTTGAGGGGGAGCATCAGAATGTTTCAGACTCTACCCAAGACTCAAACTCATCAGAGAATGCTGACTCAAACTCATCAGAGAATACTGATTCAAACTCTGATAGCACAAATTCAGGGGGAGCTACAGAGAAAGATCAACTTCCACATGCTAGGAAGTGGACAAAATCTCATACACCTGATTTGATAATTGGAAATCCAGAAGCAGGTGTGCAAACAAGGACAGCTACAGCAAATGAGTGTTTACATCATTGCTTTCTGTCACAAACAGAACCTAAAAAGGTGGAGGAAGCTCTTCAAGATGCTGACTGGATTCAAGCAATGCAAGAAGAGCTAAATGAGTTTGAGAGAAATAAAGTCTGGACCCTAGTACCAAGACCTAAAGATAGATCCATAGTTGGTACAAAATGGGTTTTTAGAAACAAAACTGATAGTGAAGGTGTCATTACAAGGAATAAAGCAAGACTTGTGGCAAAAGGGTATTCACAACAAGAAGGTATTGATTATGATGAGACATTTGCTCCAGTTGCAAGATTGGAGGCAATTAGAATCTTTCTGGCCTATGCTGCTCACAAGAAATTCAAGGTATTCCAGATGGATGTCAAGAGTGCTTTTCTTAATGGGAAACTGGATGAAGAGGTATATGTTGAACAACCTCCAGGATTTGTGGATCCAAAGCATCCAGACTATGTCTACAGATTGGACAAAGCTCTCTATGGACTAAAGTAGGCTCCAAGGGCATGGTATGAAACTCTAGCTCAATTTCTTATTGAAAGTGGATTCACTAGAGGTACCATAGACAAAACCTTGTTTTATTTGAATCATGGTAATGATCTGCTTTTAGTTCAAATCTATGTTGATGATATCATTTTTGGTTCCACTAATGCTAAACTCTGTCAAAGATTTGCCAAGCTCATGCAGTCTAAGTACCAAATGAGCATGATGGGGGAACTCAGTTATTTTCTGGGTTTACAAGTTAAACAGACTGAAGATGGGATTTTTATCAATCAAGCCAAGTATACCAGAAATCTCTTGAAGAAATTTGGTATGCAAGACAGTTCAGCTGCAACTACTCCTATGGCAACAGCAACCAAGCTAGACAAAGATACTGGTGCATCAGTGGATATCACAAACTATAGAGGAATGATTGGATCTTTGCTTTATCTGACTGCAAGTAGACCAGACATAATGTATGCCACATGTCTATGTGCAAGATTTCAGGCAGATCCAAGAGAGCCTCATCTGATTGCAGTAAAGAGGATATTCAGATATCTCAGGGGAACCACATCATTGGGATTATGGTATCCTAGAGAATCAGATTTTAGTCTAATTGGATATTCTGATGCAGATTTTGCAGGTTGCAAAATTGACAGGAAAAGCACAAGTGGGAGCTGTCAATTTCTGGGTGGAAGACTTGTTTCTTGGTACAGCAAGAAGCAAAAGTCAATATCAACATCAACAGCAGAGTCAGAGTATATAGCTGCAGGCAGCTGCTATGCTCAAATTCTTTGGATGAAGAATCAATTGTTGGACTATGGGTTATCCTTTTCTAAAATTCCTATTTATTGTGAAAACCAAAGTGCTATTGCTATGACAGGAAATCCAGTTCAACATTCTCTGACAAAGCACATCAGTATAAGATATCATTTTATAAGGGAGCATGTGCTGGAAGGAACCATTGAACTTCACTTTGTTCCCACTGAACAGCAGCTAGCAGACATATTCACCAAACCACTAAGTGAATCAACCTTTACTAGGCTGGTGAATGAGCTAGGAATGATATCAGGAACTGAGTAAACATAATGGTCAGATCTCTCAAGTTTAAATTGTCAAATTACCATATGTACTGCTCACAAATTTGCCATGATATACTCTGATTGTTAAACTCTGATGACATTCTCTGATGATATACTCTGTTTGTTATACTCTGATTGTCATTCTCTGACGATATTCTCTGATGTTTGTAAACTCTGAATCTTGATAAATGATCTCATTTTTTTCTTTGAGACAAATAACCTGTGAAGATACTATGAAGCATGATCTGAATTAGTAATCATGAATCTCAGTTAAGTTCTTCAATCTTGATCTCAATTTTGTGCAACTGTATTACACAAGAAGCATGTTAATATCATTGAGACTCTTTTACTTCACATATCTTAATTATAAGTGAGACTGATTAATTTGAATTTTCTCTCATTAAATTAGAGATGCACAGTGGTTATAAACTCTGATGACTTTATTTCTAAGCCAATACACCCCAGATGATAAGCATGGTACTCCTTTGAGATCTTAGATGTCTATATGACAGTGACTGGGAAGACCCAAACATTTGCTGGTATTAAGTAATTGCTAAGATTTTATAATCTATGGTGACCAGTCACAATCTCTGATTACTGGAGAAATACTGATGCAATATTATATTTAAAGGTCGTGCCTCATTTACACTGAGAAGCGTCCTTTATAAAAAAAAATATATAATTATTATATATAGGGGGTATTTAATTGCATAATTCTTCATCAGAGTATGTCACTTCTCTATGTCTTGAGAGTTTGAACAGATTATATTTGTCTTCCTTATTCTTAGGAAATTATGAAATTCTTTAGTCTCTGATTTAATATGTTAAATCACACACATTTTTTTCACAAGCACATTATTGAGCTATGGATTTTATGACAAAATCTGATTCTTGATGAATTTTCTAAACATTATGTTTTATTCTGAGGTACTTAGAAATTTATTTTCTTTGTTTTAAATCTCAGAGTTTAAAATTCGAGGGATTTGATCTTGATTTTTTTTAAATCTTGTACATATCAGGAGTTTAAATATTCAGAGAATGTGAAGAGAGTGTTCCAAACGTCTGTATTGTTAGTGGGCTTACATGTAAAACATTTTAATAGGAGAACGTGTAATCAGCATTTATAACTGCACAAGTTTTACTGCGCTCATGATTACTATTTTCTTTTCTCCATGCCACTAACACTCATCTACCAGTTAAAATCTGACAGGTGTACAGCTGAACAAAAGCCCAAGAGTGTACAGCTAAACAAAATCTGAAGAGTTTATCACATCAGATTTTATTGCTTGTTATTCACTTATACACTTCATCTTTTCACACACTCTCTCAACAAACTCTTACGCTTTTCTCTCTGCAACTCAAATCTTCTCTTACACACTTTCTCGAACACCTTTCTTCCTTTACAAACTCTGTTCTAATGGCGACTTCAGCGTTTACTCATGCAGGTGTGGAATTTGTTCCCACCAACCACGCTGCCATTCTTAACACAGCAGATGCTCCAAGGGATTATCATCCAATCCAGCAATTCTTGGCACAGAGTTCCCTGGCTACTGCTCTTACCGCTCCTGCCAGACTCTCTGGAAGCCAAATCATCACATTTTGGAGGACAGGGCAATATGATAATGGTGGTGCAGATGGATCACCATCTATTGTGTTCGCATATGAAGGGGAGGAGTATGCTGTTACTCCAGCCACAGTTCGACAAGCATTCAACATGCCAGAGAATGCAGCTTACATCACAAATGGAGATACCAATCTCAGGGGCATGATGAATGCTCTGGGCTACAGTGAATCACTTGACAAATTAGGACAATTAAAGCGTCCAGGACTAAGAAGGGAATGGAGCTTCTTCTTTGACTGTATCACAAGGGCGTTTCAGAAGAAGAGCACCAACTGGGATGCTATACCCATGGATATGCTACAAATTGGGTATTCTCTGATCTACTCTACTAATTTTGATTTTGGTAGATTAGTTCTTAGAAATATTGGTGAAAAGAATGCATGAAAATAGACAAATCATATATTTCTCAAGATTTTGTCAATTACTGTTCAATGCCACTGTTGGTGAGGTGGATTTTGATGTTGATGATGAGATCAAGCCCTTTAGGCTTCATAAAAGGGTGTTCAAGGACCTCATCTCAAAAGATGAGAAGTATCCAATCCAGAAGCCCCTCCTAATTCCAGCTCCAGTTAGAGCTAGGATGGATTTGCCCCCAGTCCAACAACAACAACCTCAACCTTCCAGAACTCCCACAGCAAGCAGATCTTCAGCATCCAAGTCAGCAAGGGCTACAAAGTCTGATGCAGCCCCTTCCACTGTGAAGACCAGAACCTCTGTTGCTACACAAGTTCTGAAGACAAAGTCTGATGTGCCAACAAACTCTGATACAGTTCCTACTGTAAACTCTGATACAGTCTCTAAGACGTTAAACTCTGAAGCTGCTTCTCCACCAAAGCAGAAAAGAAGGAGACTTGTTGCAGCTTATGATTATGATGATCTGGAAGCCTCTCCTGCAACAAACTCTGAACCTCCTCAGGGTAGCCCTCAGTCAAGAAAAGTCAGATTTAAAGCAAGGGCAAACAAGCCTAAGAAGGCAAAGGTACCCATTACAGAGATCACAGATTTCACTCTTGAGGAAGAGCAAGCACCATCTACTACACTTCCTGATTCTTCTCAAGCTCTGATGGTGCATCCTCTTCAGGCTGTTCCACTCTCTACTGCTACAGCATCTTCTACTTCATCTGAAGTAGATGAGGAAATAATCTGCAAGGAACCAGTTACAACTGAAGCTGGGACAACATTATCTGATCCTCACACTCTAATCTCTGATCATGGACCCTCCATTCCAATTCCTCAATCTCCATTGAAATTTCCTGAGGGTGCCATTATCCATGATACAGCTCCAGAAAATTACAAGTCAGATGCTGTAATTACAGACTCTGACAAGGTAGCATTGGAAGCATTGCAGTCACTTGCTAAGGCTGGTGAAGAGCCCAGCAAATCAAAATCTGCAGATCAAGAGAAAGTTGTTCCAGATCCTGTTGAAGATGATGTTGATTCTGCATCTGATGATGATGAGGATGATGAAAATGAAGATGAAGTCCCCATGTCTCTTCAACAACAGAAGTGGGAGTCTACCAGTCAATACAATGCCAGACTGCAGACTCTGCAGACAAACTCTGAGCCTCTTCCCAGGGATCTTCAGGTTGATCCACCTAATGAAGTATGGGATAAACTCTGGCTGAGTCACCAGCATTCTCTAGAGCCAGCAAAGGCTGAAGAATTTCTATCCTTGGCAGAGAATAAAATTACAAACTCTGATGTCATGTCAAGCCTCAAAGCCACAGTTCTTTATCTGAAGACATTTCATACTGCTCATGCTAAGACATCTAAGTCAGTAGATGGTCTTAGAACAGAGGTAGCTAACTTGTCTGAAATGCTGAATATGGACAAGAAAAGGCATTTACTACCTCTGAAGGAAGACATGAAGAAGCTGGTGTCTGCAAATCAATCTCTGGAACAGAGGATGTCAAACATTGAGTCCACTCAAGAGACAATGTCTAAACAGCTTGAAGCCATCCAATCTTCACTTTCTCTGATAACCTCAGTACTGATTCCTGATGAGGATGATGTCAAAAAGGGGGAGAGAGTAGCAAAAGTCAAATGCAAGTCTACTTCTCAAACTCTGGAAAGAAAGAAAAATGATGATGATGATGATGTGGATGACTTCACAAAGAACAAGAGATTTCAAACTGCAACTGGTGGAAGAGTTTCAAACTCTGACAGTGCAAAACAGTCTAAGCAAAGCTCAAAGTCTGTTCCAGCTCCAACACACAATGTCACATCTGGATCAAAGCAAAGACCAGTGGCTGGATCAGATAAACCAATGACTGATGAAGAATATGCTAGACTGATATTTGAACAAGAAAATCCAGAAGCTAAATTGGATTTGGAGTTGATTGCTGCAGAGGAAGCTGAACTGAAGAAAGAATATGTTGAAGCTATAAACTCAGGTCAAATTAAGAAACCTGCAAAATCAACTGCCAGACCAAAAGAAAAGGGGATACTGATAAAAGAAACTACTATTGCTGATCAGAGTTTACCAATCAAAAAGGTATACTCTGAAGATGAATATACAAGCAAAGGCAAAAGCATAGTAGATGATAGCCTTGAGAAAGGCTGGATTCAGAAGAAGCCTACAACCTCTGACAAAGATCAAGTTGTAAAAGGAAAGAAATCAGAAGCTGCAATCTCTGACAAAGCTCATATTGCAGAATCAGAAGAAGAAAAATTAACCTCTGACACAGCCCAAGTTAATGAGGAAGCAAAGAAAGATACAACCTCTGACAAGGCTCAAGTTGTGTTTAAACCAACAACAACCCCATTGCCAGGATTTGCAAAGCCAAGTCTGATGACTGAGATAAATTTCGACAAGGGCTCAATTCAACCAATCTCTCATCGAAAAGCAGGAAGAGATAAAGGAGGATTAGGATCTAAATATGAAAAATTTGATAAAAGCATAGGATCAAGGCCAGATGACCCCTCATCTCTCTGTGCACCCAGGACTGGAGCATTGCAAGAAAGAATGGACAAACTTGATTCAGTCCAACTGGTGAAGAATGACAGAGGTGATAACATTCTTATCTACTTCATGTCTGATGGAACAGTGTTTAGAGTTATTGAAGCTGATCTCTATGCTAAACACTGGGAGGAATTGAGATATGTCTCACACATATTTCAAGTGAAGAACAAGTCATGTCAACACATCTCTAATCTGATCAAAGATCAAATCAGGAGAAAGATGGGTATAACTGGAAATAAGAATGCTGGACCTTTTGTTCCAAAATACCTCAATCATCAAGGACAGCTAGTTGAGATGAAGAAAAATTCAGCTCAATTGGAAACAGTAGCTGGAATCAGAGCTCTTAGTTTCAATGAAGAGTCTGACAAAGGTTACTACATCAGGCTGGATAAAGACATGAGAAGAAACAAGATCTATGATCTTAGAGCCGCAATCTATCAAACTGGAGTTTCAGATCCAGAATTGAGAGAAGTCAAAAGACAAATGATAGCAGCACTTGCAGAAGCTGAAAGAGAACTCCTCAGAGAATACATGAAGACAGCCAATGGTGTCTATGAAGCTAAGGAGTAAAAGTATCTGTAAGTTTTAAAAGTTTTCTGTTATGTAGATAAACTCTGTTGCATTTGACTTATTTGTTTTGACATCATCAATTATCCATTAACTTGCACATAACATGTTTATGCACAAGTTGGGGGAGATTGTTAGATATAATTGATGATTACTAATGTTCTTAAAGTTTGTTTTAGAACAGGAGTGATCAGAGTTTAAGCTGGAAGCTGATCAGAGTTTAATAAAGTCTGACCAGAGTTTGATAAAGTCTGATCAGAGTTTACATAGTCAAGGCTCGTCAGAGTTTACACGTGGAAAGAGCTCAGAAGCGGATATACTTGTTCGCACAAAATCACGCAAGCGTACGTGGTCACAAGTAGTATAGAAATTCAATTCAGTTCGTTCCCACAGAGACTAGTGTTTTCAAGAATATGCACTTATGCACCAATGTATGGCTATTATTCAATGCTCGGACAAATAACAATTTTGTTGGTTTTATCTAATTTAACTAAATCAAGTCGAATTATAACTAAGAGAATTAAAATCAAATTACTATTGAGAATAAAACATGAGATTCTAGCTTCATTAACAACTTCATTCAGAGTTCTACCTTTATTCGATTGTAATGGTTGATAACTAATCAGATAACACGAAACTGATACACGCTAACTGTCGTTATACGTGCACCATACTGCTACACATCCACAATTAAGATAGAAGGTAAACAGACACCAATTATGCTTAGACCCTATATGTCTATAGAATTTGAAAACATAACGGTTGAAGAGCAAGTTATCTATAAAGATTACATAGGGCGATGCAAGATGGGTAAAATCACATCACAAGTCATGTTATCGAACACGAAACCTATGCTCGCATGGCAAGTTCTAAATCAATATATCCACTGTCGCTTCAATAAAGATTAACAAACAATCTAAGATGTTAGCTACGCATCCAAGACGAATAAGCACAACCAATACGAGGACATCAAACCATCACATATGAACGAGGCAAATTAACTACTGAAATTCATTGATAAATCCGCTAAAATCCCATGACAACGATTAGTTCATAATCGAACTACTCATCATCATGGGTTCGAATGTAAACATTATACTAGATGTCTAAAACAAATACGAAAGTACTAGAGATAGAGTTATGAAACAAATCCGAACGAGAATCCACAATCACGCCTACTTCGAAGAATTACAAGATGAAATTATGAAACTAGATCTTCGTTGTAGCCGTCACGTGCTCCTCGTAATGATTCTAGGTTGTTCGGCTTTTCCCTTGAGCTTTTGTTTAAGTCCCACAGCGATCGGGCCTTCAAACGGATCAAGACTAGGCAATTTGGGCTTTTTCTTCCAACAGCATGGGGTGGAGACCCCGTCAGTGGGGTGGAGACCCCGTCAGTGGGGTGGAGACCCCGTCAGTGGGGTGGAGACCCCATCAGGGCAGCCTCTATTCTGATGAAGTAGGGTGGAGACCCCATCAATGGGGTGGAGACCCCATCAGTGCAGAATTTTCTTCTTCAGAACGGGGTGGAGACCCCGTAAATGGGGTGGAGACCCCATTTGGGCAGCCCCGAACACTCTTGGAACCTTCCTTCCCTTTGCTCCTTCCTTGCTCGCTCTATCTTTGCGCCGTTTCTTCCACCTTTTAGCTTTGAATCCACCCTTTATCCTCCTCCTAGGGAACCTACACAACATCACAAAAACACATCAAAAACACCACATACTTGAGGCCAAATCATCAATTTAAGTCGAAACGAAGGCATTCCAAGTGGATATAAAATCCACTTATCACACCCCCAAACTTAAACCGATGCTTGTCCTCAAGCATAGACACACACACAAACTACTAATGCAATGCATGAATGCAACTATATGCCTACGTCTACTCGAATCATGAAGTGTCATCCGTGTTAACATAGAATCCTCAGAATATGCAACATTCTCAGCATTCATCTCTTTCACACATTAGCCCTGTTCTCTTCCACTACAAGTGTGAAGTGCATCGTGTGTGCTAGCATGCTCTCTAGTGAAACAAAACAAAGACTATCAAACTTCAACAGAGTCCTCACTATGAGCCGTTAATCAGAATCAGGCTTAAACACTTCTTTACTAAAGAGTCAACTACAATTTAGGGTCATTAAAGAATTCCTATGCCTCTCCTATTTTTTTTCTATTTTTTTTTCTTTTTCTTGCTAAGTCTAAGGTTGGGACGCTTCTCAGTGTAAGTGAGTCACGACCTCCATTCGACTTCGCTTATTCTTCTTTTTTTTTCTTTTTTTTTAATCAAGTATTTCTCCAGTAATCAAGGGTTGTGAAAAGTCACCAAGAAAATGCTTATTCTAATACATTTGCACTTAATACCAGCACAAGTACATGGATCGTCCCTTTCACATGACATTGCATTTTACCCATTGATCTCAAAGGAGTACCCGATAATTTTTATTCTTTTTTTTTTCTTTTTTTTTTTTCCTCTTTTTTTTTTAGAAAGGCATATTCATCCCTTAACTCCCCCAAACTTAAGATTTACAAACTCTAAGTTCAACAAGGGAATAATCCAAACTCTACGCCTGACTCAACGCAAGGACTCAAGAAATAAGTTAGTCTAAGTCTTATCTCTAGAGCATAAGTGTAATTACAATTTTCACACAAGCAGTTTCCAAGTAACAAGGCATCACATATGATCGAAACTACTAGCCAAGAAATTATGCACATAACCTCATCATAGGAAATCAACTTAGAAGACTACTATCATGATTCATGCAAATGCAACTATATGAACTTACTAACACATAATAAACACAAGCATATATAAAAAAAAACACGTACTAATATGCACACTAAAATGAACTAATATATATGCAAACAATATGAGATAATATGCTAAACTACATGCAACATGCAATGTGACAGTCCAGGAATCCGGGGGTCTGGATCCTGACGTCACCACATAAAACCCATTTTTAAACACTTTTGAAAACCTGTATTTTTTTTTTTTTTTTTTTAAGATAATGAAAATCCAACAGAATTTAAAACTTGAAAACATTTAATAAAAGATTTGAAAGACGTTAAATAAAAGGTTTAAAAGAGAACATCTTCACCCCCAAAACAACAGGATCGCTTCCAGGTTACAGTATTGAAATTAGAATCAACCACTATTATTACACAACATCTCTTACCAAATCAGATCATCTTCGATAAGAAGAATCACTGTCAACTATTCCAGCTATGACTTACACTTGAATCCTTATAGCACAGCTGTAGCTTGCACCAACCTCATCAACTTTCCTGAACACTCCTCGACCACTGGATCCTCAACTCTGTCTCCTCGCCTAGCATTAGCCTTACTCACAATCTCAATCAATCCTCTCATCTTTAAGCCTTTCTGAAATGGTTAGAAAGGAATAGCAAGGGTGAGCAACAACGCTCAGCAAGTAGTAATAAACAATGAAAATTCTGAAATGATATAACAAAAGTTCACGAGTTCAAGATATAAAAGGATTCAACCTGAGTTCACAAGTTTAGGTATTGTATAAGAAAATCACAATACCTTGAAGCAATTGAATACTGAGGAATTCAATCTTTCCAAAAGAATTATTGAATTGGACTATCACATTTTAATTAAAAACCAAGGTTAGGCAGCTGATCAGTTCCGCACTAACCCCGAGCAGGCCCCGCCATGCTCTATCATTGGATCCAAGGCACTCATTGGCCTAACATGACCACGAATCTGGTCCACAGGTTTATATAAAAACAATAATCCAATTCTCTAATTCAATTCAAGAAACCAATGTAAATTAACAGAACATCGTCATAAATATCATCAACAACAGAATAATTCCGATTCAAACTCTGATAATAATCTATTCATAAATCATGATTCTTCGTTTCATAAATCACAGTTCAGGAAATCCTCAACTATTCAGTATCCTCCATTATCGGCTAAGCAACTGAATTTAGCCTGCTAACCAGCATGACAATGGCGGTTTGAATAATCAAGAAGATCCCAACTCATTCAAAGCTCTAACTATCACTGAGCAACACATGCTTCAATGACAATCTGAACTTCGAATTAATTTGTAAAACAGAAATTCTTTAGAAACTTGAAGATTAGAAAGAATGGGTCAGAATACTCGCACTTTCGAACATTGAAAAGAAAGGTATGAATACTTGAAACATATACCAAAGGAATGGATCAGAATATTTGCAATATATCCAAGAGAAAGGTTTAGGATACTTGCCTTAAATCTGACTCCAGTCTCACATCTCAATCTCATCTTTCCACTTTCACAATCTATGCATCTCATAGTCTCTAGACCATCTCTGGCTATACTCTATCTACCGTACATCTTCGCTTCGCTTACTCGATTCATCCCTTATTCGCTTTGTAACACCACGTGACTTTCTGAACGTCTTCGGGCATACACGTCTCGTCCAAATCCTTTACGAGAATAAGATAACACTATAATCACTAAACAATCGATCGCATATACATATCACGTATATCGATACCCACTTATATACCCCTTTAAACTTATCACATACCACGTAACACATAAGCATGCTTTGACTCTAACATATAGTCATATCATTCTCCACATAGCATATTATCAATTAAATATAATATAAATCTTATCGAAAATCCGACATCGTCTCGTCTATTTATTAGACTATCCACCTGTTATCCTATTTTGTCCAACAACCAATCAACCAATTCCAATTCCTATAATCCATATGTCCTTATCCAATATTAATCAAATCATGACACTATGTCATATAAGTCATTTATCACGTATATAATATCAGGAATAGACATATATATCACGTAGTCATCAATTAATAACAATCCAACAACATATAATCACATTCGGCACATTTAACAACAATTATTCACATTCTCGACTCCATCATATTATTATGTCATATCAAACTAGACTTTATAAGCTTTCATCTCTCTTTCGTTTCACTTGATTCCGACTTACGGATCAAAAGATATGATCAAAACCGTTTTCTAACTCCTCTATCGGCACATAACACATCAAACAGATAGCAGACAACCCACAACACATAAGGTTTCACATCCCAACTGATATTAAATCAAGTCTTGGGTTAAAATGATTTTTCGGGAATTTTCTGGAATTTTTAAACATTTTTCGGAATTAAAATCGATAAAAGAATCACTTTTCGGATAAATAATCAAGTCCCAAATACTTGGAATTGGACTTGAAATCATTCATAAACAATTATCGAGCCTTCAAAATAATTTAGAAAAATATTTTAAAGCTCGAAACTATTTTTCGGAATTTTTAAATCAAAAAGGATAATTAAATCCAATTAATTAATCAATTAAAATCAATTAATAATTAATTAAAATAATTAATCAATTAATATTTAAATTAATTGACCAATTAAAATAATTAATTACTAATTAAAATTAATTAACAAACTAATTTAGATTTATTTTTGAATAAAGAAATAATTAAAAACTATTTTTGGAATTTAAAATAATTAAATAAAACAATTTTTGAAAATTAAAATCGAAAGGTTTAAAGTGTAACATTTTGAAAGTTTTGTCCAGGGTTTAAACTGTAACTTTCAGAAGTTACAGGGGCTGTTTTGTAAGAATCAAAACCTCAGTACTCAAACTTCACCATCTTCACAAGTATGGGGACCAGACGGAAATTTTGTCGCCGCCGGTCTCAAACACCGCCGGAAACGGCGTTTCCACCTCCGTTCCTCCCCAAACTGATACCTAATCACCCAGACATCACAACGAAGCAAACCACGTAGTCGATATCCTTGGAAACCGTCCGGATTCGCCGGAAAATCCGACCGAACCCGTCGGCCTCCCGCCGCCGATGGCGGCTATTCTCTCACCCTTCGTCCTTCTAAAGCCTAGAAACCGATTCCCCATCACCTCCTCTAGCTACCAGTAGTTTTAGTTTCCTCCCAGATTCAGCGAATCAAAAAGCCGGCCAAAACTCATAACTTTTCGGCGAAAACTCAAGAACACTCAAGAACATGACTTTCGAAGATTAAACTGACTTTTCGAGGTGTTATGGAACTCAAAAATCGACATATAATATACGAAAACGACGAGAAAAACACGTACTACAACATGGAATCATCAAAACAACCAAATAATATCATTTACAAAAATTCATCCTTTAAATCAAAATAGTTCGAATTTTGTAAAATTTATGTAAAATCACCTGATAAATCTGCATACAAACGGGTGATTAAACATGATTCTACGCATCGATAGCTTCGTTTTGACTATTCATACACCTCCATCGGATTCCAATAACACCTCCAAATCCTTGTTTGATTATGAAGAACACGAAGAACACCGCTCGGTTTCTCTCGGTATTCGTGCAAAGAAACTGGTGAAATGAATTTACGGTTGAAAATAAGCTCTAGAAAGGTCTATTTATATTTACAAATAATTGGTACCCCTTTGGATCGTTTATGACATGAAAATACGATATTTACTAGCTTTATATAATAAAGCGGGGTCCAATCGGTACTGGTTTTCGAGATAATCATCAAAACGGGGCTTTTTAACTCAATTATTGGTCTGCGGGTCCCATTGCAATTATTACATGATAAGGATGAAGAAAATATCTCGTTTCACGTTTATCGAGACAACTGGATAATTATCAACAATTAAAATACCCGAAAAACTCCGCCGGACCGACTGCGGGGAAAACCGTACTCCGGATCGAAAAAGTCAAAACACGAAAAATGTCCGGAATATTCAAATTAGGCTAAAGATCAGTTTTGTTGAAACTTCCGGAAAGAAAATTTGCTACCTCGTTACGAGTGGACGGTTTTACGGAAGTCAAATAATTAATAAACAAATATAAATATACACAATTAAATCCGTAAATCGATTATAAAATCATCTAACATTCCATAAATCGATATGCAAATATCCAAATAAACTATATTTTCTCCTGAGCATATAGAAATTGAAATCTCTCAAATACGAACACATATGAGCATTCAGCTCAATAAACTAGATAACGGAAAATTCACCAAAATTATATAATAATCACATAATAATCATAAATCACCATAAATAATTAAACGAGCAATACCACAAGTAACACTTAGTCACATACCACATATATTCACATAATAACCATCTAGAATTTTCGAAACAATATATGAAAATCAGTTGTAAAAATATAATCATTTATCAATAACACAATAACCCGGGGTTTAAATATAAAACCTTGGAAACTCATTAAACTGTAATAAAATATTAAATCTTATTCCTTTCTTTTTAAGAAAATCATTTATAATATAAAAAAAATATTTTTAAAGTCCGGGTTATTACAATCTACCCTCCTTACAAGGATTCCGTCCTCGGAATCAGAGAAAGAAAGAGGACGCATAATCTGTAAAATCCATACTAATCCACAACCCAAGTATAACCACATACAACTATTCACATAATCAAATCAATATTCAGCTAGAGCCAACAATAATATCTAGACAAATAAATTTATAATAATCAAATCTGAATTTAATAATATGGGATATTACATTCTACCCCCCTTATAAGGATTCCGTCCTCGGAATCCTCCGAAGAAACTAAAACGTACACACTTCGTAATATTGTATCATCATTCACCTTTGATCGGCCTTGGCATACCTTTAATTCTAATGGAAAAGGAAAATCAAACTTTCGCGATTGCAAAAATTCACTTCCCAAGAATTGATCTTTGGGAATTTTCGAATAGAATAAGGTGTTTTCAAAATAGGTCACATTGAAATACAAGAGTGACTGGGAGATCAATACGATCAAATGAACTTAATGTTGCGTGTCCATATTAGACACTACTAAAGGTTGTTAACCTTCTTGTAATCACAACATACACAAGTGATGGCGTCCCATCCAACTCCTATCACACAGACAGGTATACCTTGTGTCCCCTATAAATAGGGTTGTTCATCCCAATCAAATTGAAGAAATGTTAAGGAATATCAGAGAATATCAAGGAATATCAACAATATCAAAGAACACTAAGGGATATCAAGGATGATGAAAGAATATCAAGGAATGTCAAGGAATATCAAACAATATCAAGGAACATCACTATCTCTTCACAACAACCTTCACCACACATCTTTGCTTTCCAACTCATACCAATAATCAATATCAATGTCATCTTAGAATTTGAGAAATTGAAGATCTCATTTATTAAAACTTTTGTAGAAAAGATATTACGATAGTATTTCACTGATGAGAAAATAATCAAAAGAATCTTTAGTTGAAGAGAGGTATTGCCAAGGTCTTCTCAAATTCCCACTCTGCTTTACGAAATCGTTATTCGATTTATGTCATCCTTTCAACATTCTCGATAGTCGATTGACGTTCGTTCGTAGCAGCCTCGTAAAATTCATAGTAGACGTTATCGTTCGTAATAACTCTGGCCCCTGTGGTTTACATTCTTCTACTTTATCCCAGTTGCCCTTGAAATCCATAGCACCAACACGTAACGTATCTTCGATTGTCTGGATCATCAACCTGTGGGTTATGGGCCCACCTTGATGCCATTTGAAATCCCGATTAGCTCGAAGCATTGTCGTCGAGGACTAACGTTCTAACTTACTCGTAGGCATCATCTCTAATAACTGGACTCAATTCCACGTACTCTCTATCATTCACTTCTCACCTATCAACCTCTATCTACCAATCTCTCCTTCTAATCCAATACAACTCATACTCTACACTTACTCTTCATATCTTCACTCAAAACAATATACTTTTCCAAATATCCAACATGGTCAATATACTATGAACCATGTATCTTTATCATCCTCAAATCAATACAATAATCCAATTTCAAATATGCAGTATAGTCAGAATACTCTGAACTCTGCATTTTCACCATTCTCAACTCAATCATTCACTATCAAACTCTTCTATATAGGTCTAATACTGACCATTTCCACAATTCACCATCTCAATTAATCAACATACTAGAAATCATATGTCTAAACTTGAGAATCCTAATCTCTTTAAATATCCACACTTAACTTGATCATCTAACTAAACTCTATGCTTCACTCACATCTCTAGACTATTCCTAAATAGTCCAACCATACCTCTATGTGAGGTTACACCACATTCTTCTCTAGAAAACCTATAACTATGATCTATATTCTAATTTCAAATACTTATAACCTGTTGCTCTGATACCAACTGTGACAGTCCAGGAATCCGGGGGTCTGGATCCTGACGTCACCACATAAAACCCATTTTTAAACACTTTTGAAAACCTGTATTTTTTTTTTTTTTTTTTTTAAGATAATGAAAATCCAACAGAATTTAAAACTTGAAAACATTTAATAAAAGATTTGAAAGACGTTAAATAAAAGGTTTAAAAGAGAACATCTTCACCCCCAAAACAACAGGATCGCTTCCAGGTTACAGTATTGAAATTAGAATCAACCACTATTATTACACAACATCTCTTACCAAATCAGATCATCTTCGATAAGAAGAATCACTGTCAACTATTCCAGCTATGACTTACACTTGAATCCTTATAGCACAGCTCTAGCTTGCACCAACCTCATCAACTTTCCTGAACACTCCTCGACCACTGGATCCTCAACTCTGTCTCCTCGCCTAGCATTAGCCTTACTCACAATCTCAATCAATCCTCTCATCTTTAAGCCTTTCTGAAATGGTTAGAAAGGAATAGCAAGGGTGAGCAACAACGCTCAGCAAGTAGTAATAAACAATGAAAATTCTGAAATGATATAACAAAAGTTCACGAGTTCAAGATATAAAAGGATTCAACCTGAGTTCACAAGTTTAGGTATTGTATAAGAAAATCACAATACCTTGAAGCAATTGAATACTGAGGAATTCAATCTTTCCAAAAGAATTATTGAATTGGACTATCACATTTTAATTAAAAACCAAGGTTAGGCAGCTGATCAGTTCCGCACTAACCCCGAGCAGGCCCCGCCATGCTCTATCATTGGATCCAAGGCACTCATTGGCCTAACATGACCACGAATCTGGTCCACAGGTTTATATAAAAACAATAATCCAATTCTCTAATTCAATTCAAGAAACCAATGTAAATTAACAGAACATCGTCATAAATATCATCAACAACAGAATAATTCCGATTCAAACTCTGATAATAATCTATTCATAAATCATGATTCTTCGTTTCATAAATCACAGTTCAGGAAATCCTCAACTATTCAGTATCCTCCATTATCGGCTAAGCAACTGAATTTAGCCTGCTAACCAGCATGACAATGGCGGTTTGAATAATCAAGAAGATCCCAACTCATTCAAAGCTCTAACTATCACTGAGCAACACATGCTTCAATGACAATCTGAACTTCGAATTAATTTGTAAAACAGAAATTCTTTAGAAACTTGAAGATTAGAAAGAATGGGTCAGAATACTCGCACTTTCGAACATTGAAAAGAAAGGTATGAATACTTGAAACATATACCAAAGGAATGGATCAGAATATTTGCAATATATCCAAGAGAAAGGTTTAGGATACTTGCCTTAAATCTGACTCCAGTCTCACATCTCAATCTCATCTTTCCACTTTCACAATCTATGCATCTCATAGTCTCTAGACCATCTCTGGCTATACTCTATCTACCGTACATCTTCGCTTCGCTTACTCGATTCATCCCTTATTCGCTTTGTAACACCACGTGACTTTCTGAACGTCTTCGGGCATACACGTCTCGTCCAAATCCTTTACGAGAATAAGATAACACTATAATCACTAAACAATCGATCGCATATACATATCACGTATATCGATACCCACTTATATACCCCTTTAAACTTATCACATACCACGTAACACATAAGCATGCTTTGACTCTAACATATAGTCATATCATTCTCCACATAGCATATTATCAATTAAATATAATATAAATCTTATCGAAAATCCGACATCGTCTCGTCTATTTATTAGACTATCCACCTGTTATCCTATTTTGTCCAACAACCAATCAACCAATTCCAATTCCTATAATCCATATGTCCTTATCCAATATTAATCAAATCATGACACTATGTCATATAAGTCATTTATCACGTATATAATATCAGGAATAGACATATATATCACGTAGTCATCAATTAATAACAATCCAACAACATATAATCACATTCGGCACATTTAACAACAATTATTCACATTCTCGACTCCATCATATTATTATGTCATATCAAACTAGACTTTATAAGCTTTCATCTCTCTTTCGTTTCACTTGATTCCGACTTACGGATCAAAAGATATGATCAAAACCGTTTTCTAACTCCTCTATCGGCACATAACACATCAAACAGATAGCAGACAACCCACAACACATAAGGTTTCACATCCCAACTGATATTAAATCAAGTCTTGGGTTAAAATGATTTTTCGGGAATTTTCTGGAATTTTTAAACATTTTTCGGAATTAAAATCGATAAAAGAATCACTTTTCGGATAAATAATCAAGTCCCAAATACTTGGAATTGGACTTGAAATCATTCATAAACAATTATCGAGCCTTCAAAATAATTTAGAAAAATATTTTAAAGCTCGAAACTATTTTTCGGAATTTTTAAATCAAAAAGGATAATTAAATCCAATTAATTAATCAATTAAAATCAATTAATAATTAATTAAAATAATTAATCAATTAATATTTAAATTAATTGACCAATTAAAATAATTAATTACTAATTAAAATTAATTAACAAACTAATTTAGATTTATTTTTGAATAAAGAAATAATTAAAAACTATTTTTGGAATTTAAAATAATTAAATAAAACAATTTTTGAAAATTAAAATCGAAAGGTTTAAAGTGTAACATTTTGAAAGTTTTGTCCAGGGTTTAAACTGTAACTTTCAGAAGTTACAGGGGCTGTTTTGTAAGAATCAAAACCTCAGTACTCAAACTTCACCATCTTCACAAGTATGGGGACCAGACGGAAATTTTGTCGCCGCCGGTCTCAAACACCGCCGGAAACGGCGTTTCCACCTCCGTTCCTCCCCAAACTGATACCTAATCACCCAGACATCACAACGAAGCAAACCACGTAGTCGATATCCTTGGAAACCGTCCGGATTCGCCGGAAAATCCGACCGAACCCGTCGGCCTCCCGCCGCCGATGGCGGCTATTCTCTCACCCTTCGTCCTTCTAAAGCCTAGAAACCGATTCCCCATCACCTCCTCTAGCTACCAGTAGTTTTAGTTTCCTCCCAGATTCAGCGAATCAAAAAGCCGGCCAAAACTCATAACTTTTCGGCGAAAACTCAAGAACACTCAAGAACATGACTTTCGAAGATTAAACTGACTTTTCGAGGTGTTATGGAACTCAAAAATCGACATATAATCTACGAAAACGACGAGAAAAACACGTACTACAACATGGAATCATCAAAACAACCAAATAATATCATTTACAAAAATTCATCCTTTAAATCAAAATAGTTCGAATTTTGTAAAATTTATGTAAAATCACCTGATAAATCTGCATACAAACGGGTGATTAAACATGATTCTACGCATCGATAGCTTCGTTTTGACTATTCATACACCTCCATCGGATTCCAATAACACCTCCAAATCCTTGTTTGATTATGAAGAACACGAAGAACACCGCTCGGTTTCTCTCGGTATTCGTGCAAAGAAACTGGTGAAATGAATTTACGGTTGAAAATAAGCTCTAGAAAGGTCTATTTATATTTACAAATAATTGGTACCCCTTTGGATCGTTTATGACATGAAAATACGATATTTACTAGCTTTATATAATAAAGCGGGGTCCAATCGGTACTGGTTTTCGAGATAATCATCAAAACGGGGCTTTTTAACTCAATTATTGGTCTGCGGGTCCCATTGCAATTATTACATGATAAGGATGAAGAAAATATCTCGTTTCACGTTTATCGAGACAACTGGATAATTATCAACAATTAAAATACCCGAAAAACTCCGCCGGACCGACTGCGGGGAAAACCGTACTCCGGATCGAAAAAGTCAAAACACGAAAAATGTCCGGAATATTCAAATTAGGCTAAAGATCAGTTTTGTTGAAACTTCCGGAAAGAAAATTTGCTACCTCGTTACGAGTGGACGGTTTTACGGAAGTCAAATAATTAATAAACAAATATAAATATACACAATTAAATCCGTAAATCGATTATAAAATCATCTAACATTCCATAAATCGATATGCAAATATCCAAATAAACTATATTTTCTCCTGAGCATATAGAAATTGAAATCTCTCAAATACGAACACATATGAGCATTCAGCTCAATAAACTAGATAACGGAAAATTCACCAAAATTATATAATAATCACATAATAATCATAAATCACCATAAATAATTAAACGAGCAATACCACAAGTAACACTTAGTCACATACCACATATATTCACATAATAACCATCTAGAATTTTCGAAACAATATATGAAAATCAGTTGTAAAAATATAATCATTTATCAATAACACAATAACCCGGGGTTTAAATATAAAACCTTGGAAACTCATTAAACTGTAATAAAATATTAAATCTTATTCCTTTCTTTTTAAGAAAATCATTTATAATATAAAAAAAATATTTTTAAAGTCCGGGTTATTACATGCAACCTATATGCACACATTATATACTAGTCCTTAGATTACCACCCCCAAACTTAAAATCTTCAATGTCCTCATTGAAGGTGATAAAAAGGATCGAATGTACCTAAGAGGAGTCCGAGCGATCGCTCTCCTCGCCCTCATCGGGTGGAGAGTCTGGTGGAGAGTCCGGTGGTGGATAAGGCATGCCAGCCCCGAACACAGGCCACTCAATATCTACGCCTGTAGCTCTAAATGCAGTATCCAAGGCCTGTGTCAAATCCTGAGCGAACTGACGATGAATGTTGTGCATGGTATCCATACGCCGAGTCAGCCTCCTGTACTGTGCATCACTAAGACCCGAATGCCCCCCGACTGACGAGAAGGTCCTGCTGTATCTGATGGTCCTCGAGGTGCCCTATGAAGACCACCCTCCGAATCATCCACAAAATATCCCAACCCCTTAGGATGGGCTCGACCACCATCCCACTCAGGTAACCTCTCAATAGCAGCATGATCTATAACAGAGCTCGGCATCTGTAGCTGCTCCTCAGCTGACCAACGAACTCCCACAGCAGTGCACAACTTAGTTACTAACGTGGCATGAGGTATTGCCCCGGTAGTACTACCCCTCAGAAAGCGCAGAATGTTTTGGTGGATCACATAAGCAATGTCCACATACTCATCTGTCAGAATCCCAAACAACAGAATAGCCCTATCTACTGTGACCTCATGTGTATGTGTCGAGGGCATGATATTGGCACAAATAAACAGGTTCCATGCACGGGCATACCTGTTCATTGCAGAAGCAGGGAAAGATAACCGCTCATTGGTGGACGGATTTCGCCTCCACTCCGTATTCGGCATGCACAAGTAGTAGATAATTCGGTCCAAATCCATGTTCCTCTTGTTCTTCCTCACCCAATCATCTTGAGTTGGCCTCATCTCCTTACCACCAATAACCCGGCGAATCGTCTCTAACGTGTAATCCACTGTTAAACCCCTAACCACAGAAAACCCATTCTGCTCGGCCTTGGCATTAGCATAAAATTCCCTCACAATGCTCAATGGCACCGCCGCCGGTGCCTCACAAAAAGACTCCCAACCCCTACTCTGAATCATCTCCACCAACTTCCCATCAGTAGGTGAAGGTAAGAATCCCCTCTCCTTCGCAATTGATTTGCCCATTAACCGCGTGAATTCGGCCTGAGCCTCCGGAGTTGTGAAATTGATAGCACCGTACCCCGAACTCGAAGAATCCGTTGAACCGGCTTGCACACTAGAACTCACTGCCCTCCTTGCTCTTTTAGGTGCCATGGAAGTGAAGATTTGAAGCTTGGTAGTAGTGGAGAGAATTAGGGGTTGTGTGTATATTGATGTGGGTTGTATGTATATGAAAGAGATAGGATTTAAAAGGAGATTAATGTGTTTATAATCAAGTAGGTATCTGAAATTAGGGTTTTTAGGAGTTAGAATTTGGCTGGGGAAAGGAGTTGTGGGCTGGTGTTGTGAAGAAAAACGAGCGGAACAAAAAACAATCAGCAGCAGTTTTTTTTTTTTTATTCTGTCGGGACAGGGCGGGCGCGCCGCCCATGGCGCGGGCGCCCCGCCCATGGCGCGGTCGCGCTACTATGGCAGTGGGCAACTTCGATTTCCCTGGCTTGTTCTGGTGTTTTGGGGCGGGCGCCCCATTCATGGGGTGGAGACCCCATTTCACCAGAATGTTTTCTCAGCTCTTTTTTTTTTCTTTTCTTTTTTTTTTTTTTTTTTTTTCTAACGAAAACTCGAAAAAGGGCGTGGGTTGCCTCCCACGAAGCGCTTTTTTAACGTCTTTAGCTCGACGTGAAGTCCATGAATTTACACAATAGCAAGAACGATGCTTACCGTCTCGCGATTCACTGTTCCACCGAAATAAGGCTTCAATCTCTGTCCATTCACTTTGAATGATTCATTTGGCGTTGTCTCAAAGATTTCAATTGCTCCATGTGGAAATACCGACTTAACCGTGAAAGGACCAGACCACCTAGACTTCAACTTACCCGGAAATAGTCTGAGACGAGAGTTATAAAGTAGAACTTGTTGGCCAACAAAGAATTCTTTTTGCACCAACTTCTTATCGTGCCATCTCTTGACCTTTTCCTTGTAAAGCTTGTTATTTTCGTACGCCTGAAGCCTGAACTCGTCGAGTTCATTTATTTGAAGCATTCGTTTCTCACCAGCAGCTGTCATATCAAAATTCAACTTCTTCAATGCCCAATATGCTTTGTGCTCTAACTCCGCGGGCAAATGACATGCTTTTCCATAAACCAACTGAAAAGGAGACATCCCCAATGGAGTCTTATACGCCGTTCGATAGGCCCATACGGCCTCATCAAGCTTTAACGCCCAATCTTTTCTCGACGGACTCACCACTTTCTCTAAGATTCGCTTGATTTCACGATTAGATACCTCAGCTTGCCCATTCGTTTGAGGATGATAGGCTGTGGCAACTCTATGGTTGATACCAAACCGTTCCATCAGCGCTGTGAACTTGCGATTACAAAAGTGTGATCCTTCATCGCTGATTATGACTCGAGGAGTACCAAAACGAGTGAATATGTTCTTCTGAAGAAAACTGATGACTACCGCAGCGGTGTTGGTTGGTAAAGCTTTAACCTCAACCCATTTAGACACGTAATCCACAGCGAGAAGAATGTAGAGATTATTGCAAGACGAGATAAAGGGTCCCATGAAGTCTATACCCCACACATCGAAGATTTCTACCTCAAGAAGTACATTGAGAGGCATTTCATCCCTTCGAGAGATATTACCAACCCTTTGGCAACGATCGCATTTCAACACAAACTGATGAGCATCCTTGAAGAGTGTAGGCCAAAAGAACCCCGCCTGCAAGATACGAGCTGCTGTCTTCTGTCCTCCATAGTGTCCTCCATAAGTGGAGTCGTGGTAAGCTTGCAAGATGCCTTCAATCTCACTGTATGGAATGCACCTTCGGATAATCTGATCGGAACCTTGTCGAAACAAGAATGGCTCATCCCAACGATACCACTTCGCCTCATGAAGAAACTTTTTCCTTTGAGCATAAGACAAATCGGGAGGTATGACATTACTCACCAAATAGTTAACTATATCAGCGAACCACGGCTCTTCTTCTTGAATCCCAAATAGCTGTTCATCAGGAAAAGACTCGTTGATCAAGGTGGTGTCTTTGGATGCTCGCGCTTCGTCTTCCAACCGAGAAAGATGATCAGCCACCTGATTTTCAGTGCCCTTTCTATCCTTAATTTCCAACTCGAATTCTTGAAGCAAGAGAACCCAACGAATCAAACGAGGTTTCGAATCTTTCTTCGACACTAAATACCGAATGGCAGCATGATCAGTGTAAACCAACACCTTCGTCCCAAGCAAATAAGACCTGAATTTCTCGAATCCATACACAATAGCCAGCAACTCCTTCTCCGTAGTAGTGTAATTCAGCTGAGCACCATTGAGAGTCTTACTAGCATAGTAAATCACATGAAAGATGTTGTTCTTTCTCTGACCAAGCACAGCTCCCACCGCATAGTCACTAGCATCACACATCATCTCGAAAGGCTCATTCCAATCAGGTGCAGTAATAACCGGTGCTGTGGTCAATTTCTTCTTGAGAGTTTCAAACGCCGCCAAACACTCTCCATCAAATTTGAAGGCCACATCCTTTTCTAACAAGTTGCACAAGGGTTTGGTGATTTTAGAGAAATCCTTGATGAACCGTCGATAGAAACATGCGTGACCAAGAAAACTCCGAATCCCCTTTACTGAGATTGGTGGAGGAAGATTTTCAATTGTCTCCACCTTAGCTTTGTCTACCTCGAGACCCTTGTTCGAAACTTTATGCCCAAGAATTATGCCTTCTTGAACCATGAAGTGGCATTTTTCCCAATTGAGAACGAGATTAGTTTCCACACATCTTTTTAACACCATCGTCAAGTTGTTCAGGCATTCATCATAAGAAGAACCGAACACCGAAAAGTCATCCATGAACACCTCGACATTGGTACCAATCATCTCGGAGAAAATAGCCATCATGCATCTCTGAAAAGTTGCTGGTGCACCACAAAGTCCAAAAGAAAGACGACGGAAAGCAAATGTGCCGAAAGGGCAAGTGAAAGTGGTCTTCTCCTGATCCTCTGGTGCGATACAAATCTGATTATACCCTGAATACCCATCAAGAAGACAATAGTACTCATGACCGGCCAACCTATCAAGCATCTGATCAATGAAAGGCAACGGAAAGTGATCTTTTCTGGTGGCTTTATTGAGCTTCCGATAGTCCATGCATATTCTCCAACCTGTGACTGTACGAGTCGGAATGAGCTCATTCTTCTCATTAGCTACCACGGTCATGCCTCCTTTCTTAGGCACACACTGAACAGGGCTCACCCAAGAACTATCCGAGATTGGATAAATAATGCCGGCATCAAGCCACTTAAGAATCTCCTTCTTCACCACTTCTTTCATGATTGGGTTGAGTCTTCTTTGATGCTCAACAGTGGGTTTACTACCCTCCTCGATCAGAATTTTATGTTGACAATAAGAAGGGCTGATTCCCTTGATATCTGCAATAGTCCATCCAATGGCTGATTTGAACTCCCTAAGAATTCTCAAAAGCTTTTCTTCCTCGATACCTGAAAGGTTAGATGCAATAATTACAGGTAATGTAGAAGCTTCGCCAAGAAAGGCATACCTTAGGTGTTCGGGAAGTTGCTTAAGCTCAAGTTTAGGAGCTTCAACAATAGAGGGTTTCAGCCGTTCATGAGAATCTTTCAATTCCGATAACCCAAGAGATTCAATTGGAGGATCCAACCGTCTTCTCCAAGGAGAAGCATTCAAGTATTGAAGGTGTTCTTCCTCCTCCTCATCTCCGAATTCTGAGTCACCCGATAGAACCCTTTCCAAGATGTCAGTTTTCAGCCTGTTCTCGATTTCCGAATGAGTTGCAGCTTCGAGTATATCCACTTTAAAGCAATCCTCCTCATCCGATGGAAGTTTTATGGCATTGAACACGTTAAAAGTGACCATCTGATCTTGAACTCTCATTGTGAGTTCACCCTTTTGAACATCAATCAAAGTCCGCCCTGTCGCAAGGAATGGTCTCCCCAAGATGATGGGGATCTTCTTATCTTCCTCAAAATCTAGAATGACAAAATCAGCTGGGAAGATTAATTTATCTACCTTTACCAACACATCTTCAACTATCCCCCTTGGGTATGTAATCGAACGATCAGCCAGTTGCAAAGACATATTAGTAGGTTTCAGCTCCGGAAGACCAAGTTGCAAGAAAATAGACAAGGGCATCAGATTTATGCTAGCTCCCAAATCACACAAGCATTTGTCGAATGACAGTTGCCCAATAGTACACGGGATTGTGAAGCTTCCCGGATCTTTCAATTTCGGGGGCAATTTCTGTTGCAACACAGCACTACACTCCTCGGTCAAAGCCACAGTCTCCAATTCCTCAAGTTTAAGTTTTCGAGATAGAATACCTTTCATGAATTTAGCATAACTCGGCATTTGTTCTAGAGCTTCCGCAAAAGGTATGTTGATTTGTAATTTCTTGAAGACCTCTAGAAATTTGGCGAATTGTTTGTCGAGCTTATGCTTTTGCAGTCTCTTCGGAAAAGGTGGAGGTGGATATACTTGCTTGACCCCAGTATCAGTTTTCGGGCTAGACTTTTCGGTTGATTCCTTGCTTGCTTCCTCGTTGACCTTATTCTTGTCAGCCTCAACAACAGTTTTTCCACTATCAAACTCAGATGAGAGCACGGGTGTTTCAACCTGTTGATCACTCTCTTCCTTGTTTCGCTCTGTTGCTGATTCTTTATCCTTCGTAACCTTTCCGGACCTCAAGGTGACAGCCTGTACCTGTTCCTTCACTTCCTTCTTGCCCGGATTGGCCTCAGTATCACTAGGAAGAGTTCCTTGTGGTCTATTAATCAACGCATTAGCAATTTGCCCAATCTGATTCTCCAAAGTTTTGATTGACACCGATTGGCTTTTCACCATTAATCTTAATTCTTCCAATTCTGATCTTTCATTGGAAGACTGTCCAGCCACCCCATGATTTTGTTGCTGGAATCCGGGTGGATGGAATTGCTGTCTCGGTGCAAACTGTTGTTGAAAACCAGAGGGGTTAAAAGGTCTAGATCCTTGCTGCTGAAACTGTTGCTGCTGTTGTGGCATGTAATTCTGATTATTGCTCCAACTGAAATTCGGATGATTCCGATTATTAGGATGATAAGTGGCCGGAGCTGGCTGTTGTGACCTCTGAAAGTTGCTCACAAACTGAGCGGATTCGCTCGATATAGCACACTGATCCGAAGAATGTGCTCCAGCACAGAGCTCGCAGACTGAAGGTGGCTGCTGATTTCCGAGATTTGCCAAAGAATCCACCTTCATAGTAAGAGCCTTAAGCTGAGCAGCTATGGCTGTAGTAGCATCAACATCTAGAATTCCTGCTGCTTTGCCCTGATGAAGACGCTGAGTAGGATTCTGATATTCATTCGCAGCCATCATCTCGATCAACTCATAAGCCTCATCATAGCTCTTAGCCCATAGAGCTCCGCCTGATGCAGCATCGAGCATTGGCCTCGATTGAGGACCCAAGCCATTATAAAAGCAATTAATCACCATCCAATCAGGCATCCCATGATGTGGGCACTTTCGAAGCATCTCTTTGTAGCGTTCCCAAGCTTCACATAAAGTTTCACCAGACAACTGAGAGAATTGAGTGATAGCATTCCTGATTGCAGCGGTTTTAGCCATAGGGAAGAACTTAGTAAGAAATTTCTGAGCCAGATCCTCCCATGTCGTAATAGATCCTGCAGGAAGAGAGTGCAACCATCCTTTCGCCTTATCCCTCAGAGAAAATGGGAACAACCTCAATCTGATGGCATCGTCCGTAACACCATTGAACTTGAAAGTGTCGCAGATCTCAATGAAGTCCCGAATATGAGTATTAGGATCCTCAGTCGGAGAACCCCCAAACTGAACTGAGTTCTGTACCATCTGAATAGTGCTCGGTTTGATCTCGAAAGTGTTGGCCTGAATTGCTGGCCTGACAATGCTTGATTGAATGTCATTGATTTTAGGCTCAGAGAAAGCCTTCAGAGCCTTAGGAATATTCACAGCTGGTGGTTGATCACCCATCGTATCAATCTCTTCCAATTCTTCCTTAATTAATGCTTCCTTACGAGCCTGAGAACGTGTTCGCATACACGTCCCTTAAGTACCTGAAACACACACAACGAACTAAAGTGAGAAAAGAATCCAAGTCACTGAACTTTAACGACCACTAATGACAAGCACATAAACTAAAATAAAAACACCGAGTCCCCGGCAGCGGCGCCAAAAACTTGTTCGCACAAAATCACGCAAGCGTACGTGGTCACAAGTAGTATAGAAATTCAATTCAGTTCGTTCCCACAGAGACTAGTGTTTTCAAGAATATGCACTTATGCACCAATGTATGGCTATTATTCAATGCTCGGACAAATAACAATTTTGTTGGTTTTATCTAATTTAACTAAATCAAGTCGAATTATAACTAAGAGAATTAAAATCAAATTACTATTGAGAATAAAACATGAGATTCTAGCTTCATTAACAACTTCATTCAGAGTTCTACCTTTATTCGATTGTAATGGTTGATAACTAATCAGATAACACGAAACTGATACACGCTAACTGTCGTTATACGTGCACCATACTGCTACACATCCACAATTAAGATAGAAGGTAAACAGACACCAATTATGCTTAGACCCTATATGTCTATAGAATTTGAAAACATAACGGTTGAAGAGCAAGTTATCTATAAAGATTACATAGGGCGATGCAAGATGGGTAAAATCACATCACAAGTCATGTTATCGAACACGAAACCTATGCTCGCATGGCAAGTTCTAAATCAATATATCCACTGTCGCTTCAATAAAGATTAACAAACAATCTAAGATGTTAGCTACGCATCCAAGACGAATAAGCACAACCAATACGAGGACATCAAACCATCACATATGAACGAGGCAAATTAACTACTGAAATTCATTGATAAATCCGCTAAAATCCCATGACAACGATTAGTTCATAATCGAACTACTCATCATCATGGGTTCGAATGTAAACATTATACTAGATGTCTAAAACAAATACGAAAGTACTAGAGATAGAGTTATGAAACAAATCCGAACGAGAATCCACAATCACGCCTACTTCGAAGAATTACAAGATGAAATTATGAAACTAGATCTTCGTTGTAGCCGTCACGTGCTCCTCGTAATGATTCTAGGTTGTTCGGCTTTTCCCTTGAGCTTTTGTTTAAGTCCCACAGCGATCGGGCCTTCAAACGGATCAAGACTAGGCAATTTGGGCTTTTTCTTCCAACAGCATGGGGTGGAGACCCCGTCAGTGGGGTGGAGACCCCGTCAGTGGGGTGGAGACCTCGTCAGTGGGGTGGAGACCCCATCAGGGCAGCCTCTATTCTGATGAAGTAGGGTGGAGACCCCATCAATGGGGTGGAGACCCCATCAGTGCAGAATTTTCTTCTTCAGAACGGGGTGGAGACCCCGTAAATGGGGTGGAGACCCCATTTGGGCAGCCCCGAACACTCTTGGAACCTTCCTTCCCTTTGCTCCTTCCTTGCTCGCTCTATCTTTGCGCCGTTTCTTCCACCTTTTAGCTTTGAATCCACCCTTTATCCTCCTCCTAGGGAACCTACACAACATCACAAAAACACATCAAAAACACCACATACTTGAGGCCAAATCATCAATTTAAGTCGAAACGAAGGCATTCCAAGTGGATATAAAATCCACTTATCAATACTTCAAGGAAGGATAGAAGCAGAGGAGTGATTTGCTGACTATGGAAACTAAACAGAAAACAGTAGCAATCTTTGATTGATAGAATACATAGCTGATTTATAGGATATCAAATCAGAGATTGATTTTGTAACTGTGTCTATATAAACACAGATTAGGGTTACTCTATACGAGTTAAGTTATCGAGTATATTCTTAGAAGAACCCTAGCAGCTCTTAGTGATAATATATAAATCACTAAGAGAGTTTTTGTAACCTACTGAGCATTGTGAATAAGAGTTTATTGCAATTAATCTCTTATATTGTCATACTGTGTTATTGATTGTGTTCACTATATTATTTTATATAGTGAGTTTATAGGACCTAACAAGAAGATTTAAACTTGTAGGAGGGATTCTTCCTGAATCTCATGTTGCTAAACTTCCTAGCAAACATAGCAAGAGATTCGTCCTCAAGCTGATCCAACTCTTCCATAGAGTAGAATTCATCATCTCCCGTACTTACTGAAGTATGTCCCATTTCCGGCACAACATACTCCTGGGAGCTTCTTGAAGGTACAACAACCTTCCTTTTTTTCACAAGAGGTGATTGTATTATGAGGGTAGTAGAATTGCTAACAGACGTAGACGTGTTGAGTGTCTTTCCCCATCCGTATCTCTGTTTAGTTTGAGCCTGTTCCAATTCATAGGTTTTCAGAACCCCATACAGCTGTTCTAGTGAGATCTCTGTCAACTCTCTGCTTTCTCTGATGGCGGTTATCCTATGCTCTAGATGCTCAGGGAGTGTCAGCAAAAACTTCAGGTTCACCTCTTTGTTGTCGTAGTATTTCCCATCCAGATTCAGATTGTTTATCAAATTGTTGAATCTGATGAATACTTCAGAAATTCCTTCTCCAGGATTAGAACCAAATTGCTCGTATTGAGCCACAAGAATTTCCTTCTTGTTTTCCCGTACTTCCTCAGATCCTTCATTGATAATTTGCAGAGTGTCCCATATCTGCTTAGCACTTGTACAATTGACAACATTATTGTACATTATTGGATCCAATGATTCGATCAGAATGAGCTGTAGAGTTATGTTAGGTCCTATGAACTCACTATATAAGTTAATATAGTGAACACAATCAATAAAGCAGAATGACAATATAAGAGATTGAAAGCAGTAAACTCTTATTCACAAAGCTTGAATGGTTACAAAAACTCTCTCAGTGATTTATATATTATCACTAAGAGCTGCTAGGGTTCTTAACAATGTACTCGATAACTCAACTCATATAGAGTAACCCTAATCTGTGTTTATATAGACACAGTTACAAAATCAATCTCTGATTTGATATCCTATAAATCAGCTATGTATTCTATTAATCAAAGATTGCTACTGTTTTCTGTTTAGTTTCCATAGTCAGCAAATCACTCCTCCGCTTCTATCCTTCCTTGAAGTATATCCGCTTCTGAGCTCTTTCCACGTGTAAACTCTGACGAGTCTTGACTATGTAAACTCTGATCAGACTTTATCAAACTCTGGTCAGACTTTATTAAACTCTGATCAGCTTCCAGCTTAAACTCTGATCACTCCTGTTCTAAAACAAACTTTAAGAACATTAGTAATCATCAATTATATCTAACAATCTCCCCCAACTTGTGCATAAATATGTTATGTGCAAGTTAACAGATAATTGATGATGTCAAAACAGATAAGTCAAATGCAACAGAGTTTAGCTATATAACAGAAAACTTTTAAAACTTACAGATACTTTACTCCTTAGCTTCATAGACACCATTTGCTGTCTTTGGATATTCTCTGAGGAGTTCGCTTTCAGCTTCTGTAAGTGCTGTGATCATCTGTCTCTTGATCTCCCTTAGTTCTGGATCTGAAACTCCAGTTTGATAAATTGCAGCTCTGAGATCATAGATCTTGTTTCTTCTCATGTCTCTATCCAGCCTGATATTGTAAGCTTTATCAGACTCTTCATTGAATGCAAGAGTACTGATTCCAGCTATTGTTACTATTTTTGCTGGATTCTTCTTCATCTCAACCAGCTGTCCTTGATGATTGAAGTATTTAGGAATAAAAGGTCCAGCATTCTTGTTTCCTGTAATACCCATCTTTCTTCTGATTTGATCTTTGAGCAGATTAGAGATGTGTTGACATGACTTGTTCTTTACTTGAAATATGTGTGAGACATATCTCAATTACTCCCAGTGTTTAGCATAGAGATCAGCTTCAATTACTCTAAACACTGTTCCATCAGACATGAAGTAGATAAGGATGTTATCACCTCTGTCATTCTTTACCAGTTGGACTGAATCAAGTTTGTCCATTCTTTCTTGCAATGCTCCAGTCTTGGGAGCACAGAGAGATGAGGGGTCTGTTGACATTGATCCTATACTCTGATCAAATTTTTCATATTTAGATCCTAGTCCTCCTTTATCTCTTCCTGCTTTTCGATGGGAGATTGGTTGAATTGAGCCCTTTTCAAAATTTATCTCAGTCATCAGACTTGGCTTTGCAAATCCTGGTAATGGAGTTGTTGTTGGTTTGAACACAGCTTGAGCCTTGTCAGAGGTTGTGTCTTTCTTTGCTTCCTTATTAACTTGAGCTGTGTCAGAGGTTAATTTTTCTTGTTGTGATTCTGCAACATGAGCTTTGTCAGAGATTGCAGCTTCTGTTTCCTTTCCTTTTACAACTTGATCTTTGTCAGAGGTTGTAGGCTTCTTTTTAACCCAGCCTTTCTCAAGGTTATCATCTACTATGCTTTTGCCTTTGCTTGTATATTCATCTTCAGAGTATACCCTTTTGATTGGTAAACTCTGATCAGCAATAGTAGTTTCCTTGATCAATATCCCTTTTTCTTTTGGCCCGGCAGTTGATTTTGCAGGCTTTTGAATTTTTCCAGAGTTTATAGCTTCAACATGTTCTTTCTTCAGTTCAGCTTCCTCTGCAGCAATCAACTCCAAGTCCAATTTGGCTTCTGGATTTTCTTGTTCAAATATCAGTCTAGCAAGTTCTTCATCAGTCATAGGTTTATCTGATCCAGCCACTGGTCTTTGCTTTGATCCAGATGTGACATTATGTGTTGGAACTGGAGCAGACTTTGAGCTTTGCTTAGACTTTGAACTGTCAGAGTTTGACACTCTTCCACCAGTTGCAGCTTGAAATCTTTTGTTCTTGGTGAAGTCATCCACATCATCATCATCATCATTTTTCTTTCTCTTCAGAGTTTGAGAAGTAGACTTGCATTTGACTTGTGCTACGCTCTCCCCCTTTTTGACATCATCCTCATCAGGAATCAGTATTGAAGTTATCAGAGAAAGTGAAGATTGGATGGCTTCAAGCTGTTTGGACATTTGGGATTGAGTAGATTCAATGGTTGACATTCTCTGTTCCAGAGATTGATTGGCAGACACCAGCTTCTTCATGTCTTCCTTTAGAGGTAACAAGTGCCTTTTCTTGTCCATATTTTGAGTTTCCTTGAAACTGGCTACCTCTGTTCTGAGACCATCTATAGACTTAGATGTCTGAGCATGAGCAGGATGAAATGTCTTCAGATAAAGAACTGTAGCTTTGAGGCTTGACATGACATCAGAGTTTGTGATTTTATTCTCTGCCATAGATAGGAAATCTTCAGCTTTTGCTGGCTCCAGAGAATGCTGGTGACTGAGCCAGAGTTTATCCCATACTTCATTTGGTGGATCAACCTGAAGATCCCTGGGAAGTGGCTCAGAGTTTATGTTCAGAGTTTGCAGCCTGGCATTATATTGGCTGGTAGACTCCCACTTTTGTTGTTGATGAGACAAAGGGACTTCATCATCATTTTCATCATCTGAACTTTCATCATCCTCATCATCATCAGATGCAGGATCTTCAACATTTTTAACAGGATCTTGAACAGATTTTTCTTGAGCTTCAGACTTTGATTTGCTAGGCTCTTCACCAGCCTTAGCAAGAGACTGCAGTGCTTCTAGTGCTACCTTGTCAGATTCTTCAACTACAGCATATGACTTGTAGTTTTCTGGAGCTGTATCATGAATAATGGCATCCTCAGGAAACTTCAATGGAGAGTGAGGAATTGGAGTGGAGGGTCCATAATCAGATATTGGAATGTGAGAATCAGACACTGTTGTCTCAGCTTCAGCTGTAGCTTGTTCCTTGCATATAATTTCCTCATCTACTTCAGATGAAGTAGAAGATGCTGTAGCAGTTGAGAGTGGAACAACTTGAAGATGATGCACCATCAGAGCTTGAGAAGATTCTGGTAGTGTAGTAGATGGTGCTTGCTCTTCCTCAAGAGTAAAATATGTGATCTCAGTTATGGGCACCTTTGCCCTCTTAGGCTTGTTTGCCCTTCTCTTAAATCTTGCTGTCTTTGTTTTAGGACTGGCCTGTGAAGGTTCAGAGTTTGTTGCATGTGAAGGTTCAAGATCATCATAATCATAAGCTGCAACCAGTCTCCTTCTTTTCTGCTTTGGTGGAGAAGCAGCTTCAGAGTTTAAAGTCTTAGAGACTGTATCAGAGTTTACAGGAGGAACTCTGTCAGAGTTTGCTGGCACATCAGAGTTTGACTTCAGAACTTGTGTAGCAACAGAGGTTCTGGTCTTCTTAGCAGAGGGGGCTGCATCAGACTTTGTAGCCCTTGATGTTTTTGGTGTTGATGATCTGAGTTGTCTGGTGGCTGTAGGAGAGACTGGATGGTGTGGTTGGGGTTGAGGCTGTTGTTGTGGTGCTTGAGGCAGATTCAGTCTAGCTCTTAATGGAGCTGGAATTTGTAGAGGCCTGAGAACTGGTCTCTTCTCATCTTTAGATATGAGATCTTTGAAAACCCTTTTATGAAGTTTAAAAGGTTTGATCTCATCTGCAGCATCAAAAGCCACTTCTCCAACAGTGGCATTAAACAGCAATTGGCAGAATCGTGAAAAATATATAATCTGACGATTTTCATGCATTCTTTCACCAATATTTCTAATAACTAATCTACCAAAATCAAAATTAGTAGAATAGATCAGAGAATACCCAATCTGCAGCATGTCCATTGGTATGGCATCCCAGTTTGTGGATTTCTTCTGGAAGGCCCTGGTAATGCAGTCAAAGAAAAAGCTCCACTCCTTCCTGAGTCCTGGACGCTTTAATTGACCCAATTTATCTAGAGAGTCGTAGTAGCCCAAATCAATCATCATGGTTCTGAGATTGGCATCTCCATTGGTAATGTAAGCAGCATGCTCTAGCAGGTTTAGTGCTGCTCGGACGGTGGCTGGAGTGACAGCATACTCCGCTCCGTCATACTCAAATACAATGGATGGTGACCCAGCTTCACCACCATTGTCATAATACCCTGTTCTCCAGAAAGTGATGATTTGGCTTCCTGAGAGTCTGGCAGGAGCTGTAAGGGCAGTGGCCAGGGCACTCTGTGCCAAGAATTGCTGGATGGGATGATAATCCCTTGGAACATCGGTGGTGTCAAGAATGGCTGCATGATTGTTTGGTACAAATTCCACACCTGCATAGGTAAAAGCTGAAGTAGCCATTAGATCAGAGTTTATAAAGGAGGAAGGTGTTTGAGAAAGTGTGTACGAGAAGATTTGAATTGCAGAGAGAAAAGATTAAGAGTTTGTGGAGAGAGTGTGTGTAAAATGAGGTGTATAAGTGAATAATAAGCAATAAAATCTGATGTGATAAACTCTTCAGATTTTGTTTAACTGTTCATGCTTGGGCTTTTGTTCAGCTGTACACCTGTCAGATTTTAACTGGTAGATGAGAGTTAGTGGCATGGAGAAAAGATAGTAATAATCATGAGCGCAGTAAAACATGTGCAGTTATAAATGCTGATTACACGTTCTCCTATTAAAATGTTTTTCATGTAAACCCACTAACAATACATCCGTTTGGAACACTCTCTTCACATTCTCTGAATATTGAACTCCTGAAATGTATAAGATTTTAAAAATCAAGATCAAATCCCTCGAATTTTAAACTCTGAGATTTAAAACAAAGAAAATAAATTTCTAAGTACCTCAGAATAAGACATAATGTTTAGAAAATTCATCAAAAAAATCAGAGTTTGTCATAAAATCCATAGCTCAATTATGTGCTTGTGAAATAATGTGTGTGATTTAACATATTAAATCAGAGACTAAAGAATTTCACAATTTCGTAATTATAAGGTAGACAAAAATAATTTATTTAAACTCTCAAGACATAGACAACAGACATACTCTGATGAAGAACTATTTATTTTTTCCAGGACGCTTTTCAGTGTAAATGAATCACGACCTTTAAATATAATTTTGCAACAGTATTTCTCCAGTAATCAGAGATTGTGACTGGTCACCATAGATTATAAAATCTTGGCAATTACTTAATACCAGCAAATGTTTGGGTCTTCCCAGTCACTGTCATATAGACATCTAAGATCTCAAAGGAGTACCATGCTTATTTGCAGGGGTGTGTATAGCATCAGAGTTTATAATCACTTTCTAATTTACTGAGAGAAAATGCAAATTTATCAGTCTCACTTATAATTAAGATATGTGAAGTAATAGAGTCTCAATGATATCAACATGCATATAGTGTAAAATAGGAGCACAAAATTGAGATCAAGATTAAAGAACTTAACTGAGATTCATGATTACTAATTCAGATCATGCTTCATAGTATCTTCACAGGTTATTTGTCTCAGAGAAATAAAAATGAGATCATTTATCAAGATTCAGAGTTTACAAACATCAGAGAATATCGTCAGAGAATGACGTCAGAGTATAACAAACAGAGTATATCATCAGAGAATGTCATCAGAGTTTAACAATCAGAGCAAGTTTGTGAGCAATACATATGGTAATTTGACAATTTAAACTTGAAAGATCTGACCATTATGTTTACTCAGTTCCTGATATCATTCCTAGCTCATTCACCAGCCTAGTAAAGGTTGCTTCACTTAGTGGTTTGGTGAATATGTCTGCTAGCTGCTGTTCTGTGGGAACAAAGTGAAGTTCAATGGTTCCTTCCAGCACATGCTCCCTTATAAAATGATATCTGATACTGATGTGTTTTGTCAGAGAATGTTGAACTGGGTTTCCTGTCATAGCAATAGCACTTTGGTTATCACAATAAATAGGAATTTTAGAAAAGGATAACCCATAGTCTAACAATTGATTCTTCATCCAAAGAATTTGAGCACAGCAGCTGCCTGCAGCTATATACTCTGACTCTGCTGTTGATGTTGAAATTGACTTTTGCTTCTTGCTGTACCAAGAAACAAGTCTTCCACCCAGAAATTGACAACTCCCACTTGTGCTTTTCCTGTCAATTTTGCAACCTGCAAAATCTGCATCAGAGTATCCAATTAGACTAAAATCTGATTCTCTAGGATACCATAATCCCAATGATGTGGTTCCCTTGAGATATCTGAATATCCTCTTTACTGCAATCAGATGAGGCTCTCTTGGATCTGCCTGAAATCTTGCACATAGACATGTGGCATACATTATGTCTGGTCTACTTGCAGTCAGATAAAGCAAAGATCCAATCATTCCTCTATAGTTTGTGATATCCACTGATGCACCAGTATCTTTGTCTAGCTTGGTTGCTGTTGCCATAGGAGTTGTTGCAGCTGAACTGTCTTGCATACCAAATTTCTGCAAAAGATTTCTGGTATACTTGGCTTGATTTATAAAAATCCCATCTTCAGTCTGTTTAACTTGTAAACCCAGAAAGTAACTGAGTTCCCCCATCATGCTCATTTGGTACCTAGACTGCATGAGCTTGGCAAATCTTTGACAGAGTTTAGCATTAGTGGAACCAAAAATGATATCATCAACATAGATTTGAACTAAAAGCAGGTCATTACCATGATTCAAATAAAACAGGGTTTTATCTATGGTACCTCTAGTAAATCCACTTTCAAGAAGAAATTGAGCCAGAGTTTCATACCATGCCCTTGGAGCCTGCTTTAGTCCATAAAGTGCTTTGTCCAGTCTATAAACATAGTCTGGATGCTTTGGATCCACAAAGCCTGGAGGTTGTTCAACATATACCTCTTCATCCAGTTTCCCATTAAGAAAAGCACTCTTGACATCCATCTGAAATACCTTGAATTTCTTGTGTGCAGCATAGGCCAGAAAGATTCTAATTGCCTCCAATCTTGCAACTGGAGCAAATGTCTCATCATAATCAATACCTTCCTGTTGTGAGTATCCTTTTGCCACAAGTCTTGCTTTATTCCTTGTAATTACACCTTCACTATCTGTTTTGTTTCTGAAAACCCATTTTGTACCAACTATAGATCTATCTTTAGGTCTTGGTACTAGGGTCCAGACTTTGTTTCTCTCAAACTCATTTAGCTCTTCTTGCATTGCTTGAATCCAGTCAGCATCTTGAAGAGCTTCCTCCACCTTTTTAGGTTCTGTTTGTGACAGAAAGCAATGATGTAAACACTCATTTGCTGTAGCTGTCCTTGTTTGCACACCTGCTTCTGGATTTCCAATTATTAAATCAGGTGTATGAGATTTTGTCCACTTCCTAGCATGTGGAAGTTGGCCATTTTCATCATTGGATCCTCCCCCTTGATCCATGCTCTCTTGATTCTGTTGATCATTCTCTGTAGCTCCCCCTACTATTGTGCTATCAGAGTTTGAATCAGTATTCTCTGATGAGTTTGAGTCAGCATTCTCTGATGAGTTTGAGTCTTGGGTAGAGTCTGAAACATTCTGATGCTCCCCCTCAACATTTGCTTCATCATCATGAACTTGTAAATTTTCACCAGAGTTTGCTGTATTTTGTTCACAGTCAGAGTTTGACTGTTCATCAGAGTTTGTTGAATCAGAGAATATTTCTTCATTCTCAAAATGCAATTCTTCATGATCATCCATGTCTGCTAAGCCCATAATTCTTTTGTCATCAAATGACACATGTATGGATTCCATGATCACTTTGGTTCTTAGATTATAGACTCTGAAGGCCTTTGTTGTCAGAGGATAACCTACAAAAATGCCTTCATCAGCTTTTAAATCAAACTTGGTAAGCTGTTCTGGATGAGTCTTCAATACAAAGCATTTGCACCCAAATATATGAAAGTACTTCAAATCTGGCTTCTTTTTCTTCACCGTCTCATATGGGGTCTTGCTATGCTTATTAATCAGTGTTGCATTTTGAGTGAAACAAGCTGTTTGAACAGCTTCTGCCCAGAAATAAGTAGGTAATTTAGCCTCATCAAGCATAGTTCTGGCAGCTTCTACCAGAGTCCTGTTTTTCCTTTCAACTACACCATTTTGCTGTGGTGTACCAGGTGCAGAAAATTGTTGCACTACACCTCTTTCTTTGCAGAACTCTTCCATTATTGAATTTCTGAACTCAGTTCCATTATCACTTCTAATGATCTTTACTTTGTCTTCAGATCCATGGTCCAGTTGCTTCACATGATCCATCAGATGCAAAGCTGTTTCATCTTTGGAGTGAAGAAAATATACCCAAGTGTATCTAGTATACTCATCAACAATGACAAGAGCATATTTCTTCCTTGCAATGGATGGTACATTAACTGGTCCAAATAGATCAACATGTAGAAGATGATATGGTTTCTTTATTGAGAATTCAGTCTTACTCTTGAAGGATGTCTTTCTCTACTTGGCCTTTTGACATGAATCACATAGACCATCTGAAGTGAGTAGAGATTCAGGGAGTCCTCTCACAAGCTTTTTCTTTATAAGCTCATTTATAGAGTTGAAATTGAGATGTGAGAGCTTCTTATGCCACTTCCAACTTTCTTCTGCAGAGATTCTTGTAGATAAGCAAATTGCTTTTCCTTCAGAGTTTGTAGGCAAGTGGAATTCATAAATATTTCCATGTCTGTGAGCAATCACTGCCACCTTGCTGTTGACTTGCTTACTATCTCACTGTGTTCTTCATAGAAATCAACATGATATCCTCTGTCACAGATCTGACTGACAGAGAGTAAGTTGTGTTTTAGCCCTTGAACAAGAGCTACATTTGGTATGATGACATTTCCAAGATTGATGTTGCCATATCCCAGAGTCCTTCCTATGTTGCCATCTCCATAAGAAACACTTGGGCCAGCTTTCTCCACAAACTCTGACAGCAGGGCCTTATTTCCAGTCATGTGTCCTGAACATCCACTGTCCAAGACTAGGATATTCTTCCTGTTGCCCTGCAATCACAAAGACCACTAATTGTTAGTTTTAAGGACCCAGACTTGCTTGGATCCCTTGGTCTTATTAAGTTTGTTAGCTTTTGCAGCGGAATTATTATTATCAGAGTTTGAGCTAACAGACTTTGGAACAGAGTTTGTACTAGAAACAGATTTTGTACTTGCAGAGTCTTTATTAACCTTTTTCAAAGAAGGTTTCAATTGATAATAATCATAATACAAACTATGATATTCTTTGCAAGTATAAATAGAATGCCATAAACTACCACAATGAAAACATGGATCTTGTGGTTTATATCTAATACTACTTTTTCTAACTCCAGACTTTGTAGGTAAGGAGTTAATGTCCTTGTTCTTCCTGCAAAAATTAGCAAGATGATTAGTATTTCCACAGTTATGGCATGTCTTCCTAGGTGCATTTGGAATAGGCATGTAGTTATTACTCTTGTCTATTCCAACCTTGCCATTTCTATTTTTCCTAGGCTCCTTGTTTTTGTCATCAGACTTTACCTCTTTAAGCTTATGTTTAAGCTGTTTCTGAGTCATCAGTCCTATGTTAACCTGTTTGGGCTTATCAGATTTTAAATTGTTGTTAATCTCTGATTTTGGTCTAATCTGTTTAGACTTAGAGGATTCAGCAACAAATTTAACAGGTTTAACCCTAGGTTTTTGAGTTTTAACAAACTCTGCTTTTGATGACTCAGCTTCTGAGTTATCAGTGTAACCTAGTCCCTTCTTCCAGTTTCCACTACCTAAGATATCCTGAGTAGTTTTGCCTGAATTAGTCCATGTCTTAATAATATCCCTTTCCTTAGCAAGTTCTGATTGAAGAGATGCATACCTCTTTAATAATTCATCTTTGACAATGACAGCATCATCTCTTTCTTTCTGAACTTCTAGCATCTGAACTAATTCTTTTTCTAGATAATCATTCCTTTTCTTTACACTTAGAGTTTCAGATTTTAATCTTTCATTCTCTAAAGTCTGATCTCTAAAGCTGATATGCAAAGTTTTAAGGAACAATCTTAACTCAGTTATATCTTCAGTATCAAAGGCAAGAGTAGAATGAGGTACCTTAGCAGTAGATTCAGAGTTGTTGTCAGTGTTTGCCATCAGAGCATAATTGACTTCTTCTTCTGAATCAGATGTATCTGTCCAGTTTCCTTTCTTGGTGATAAAGGCTTTTTCTTTTTCTTTCTTGGCTTTCTTGCATTCAGATGCAAAGTGACCCTTTTCACCACAGTTGAAACAGGTATACTTGTCAGCTTTTCCAGCTTTCCCTTCCTTGCTCTCATTCTTCCTAAAGTTCTTCTTATCATAAACTTTGTCAGAGTTTCTGTCTTTCCTTGAAAAACTTTTGCCTTTGTTGAACTTTTTGTAGGCCAACTTCTTGAAGCTTTTCACCATCAATGCTGCTAACTGCATCATCTCATCATCACTTTCTTCAGAGTCTGAGAGAATATCAGAGTTTGAGTAATCGGAGTTTGATGACTCAATGTCAGACTTTGTGACATGAGCTTTTCCTTTGCTCTTAGCAGCTTCCTCTTGAACTTTCAGAGCAACAGACTTTGATTTTCCTCCATGACGTTTGCTCCTCTGCTCCATCTCAAGTTCATGAGTCTTCAGTCTTCCATAAACATCATCAAGAGACATTTCTCCAAGATCAAGATTGTCTCTTATTGTAGTGACTTTCAAATCCCATTTTTCAGGAAGAGCCAGAAGGAATTTGAGGTTTGAGTCTTCAAGATCATATTCCTTGTTCACCAGAGATAAGTCATTCAACAGTTTGACAAATCTGTCATACAGATCTGTCAATGACTCACCAGATTCTGAGTCAAAGTGCTCATACTCCTGTGTAAGGATTGTTTTTCTGTTTTTCTTTATGGCCTGAGTTCCCTGACATCTGGTTTCCAGAGCATCCCAGATTTGTTTAGCAGTTTTGCACCCAATCACCCTATTTGACATTGCATTATCAAGGGCACTGTGCAGAAGGTGTTTCACCTTAGAGTCTTTACCAATTGACAAGATGTCTTCAGGGGTATAATCTTTCTTTTCTTTTGGAACCATCTTCTGACGTTCATCTGCAAGCCCAACAGAGAGCTTGGTGGGCATATGTGGTCCATCATAGATCCTGTCAAGGTATTCTGGATCAACAGAGTCTAGGAATATGATCATTCTCTCTTTCCAGACTGGATATTCAGATGCCTTAAGGATTGGAATTCTAAAAGATGAAGCTTGTGATTTTTCAGACATGATTGTGATTAAGATCTCACTGTAGTTATCTTAACAGAGCTGGCTCTGATACCACTTGTTAGGTCCTATGAACTCACTATATAAGTTAATATAGTGAACACAATCAATAAAGCAGAATGACAATATAAGAGATTGAAAGCAGTAAACTCTTATTCACAAAGCTTGAATGGTTACAAAAACTCTCTCAGTGATTTATATATTATCACTAAGAGCTGCTAGGGTTCTTAACAATGTACTCGATAACTCAACTCATATAGAGTAACCCTAATCTGTGTTTATATAGACACAGTTACAAAATCAATCTCTGATTTGATATCCTATAAATCAGCTATGTATTCTATCAATCAAAGATTGCTACTGTTTTCTGTTTAGTTTCCATAGTCAGCAAATCACTCCTCCGCTTCTATCCTTCCTTGAAGTATATCCGCTTCTGAGCTCTTTCCACGTGTAAACTCTGACGAGTCTTGACTATGTAAACTCTGATCAGACTTTATCAAACTCTGGTCAGACTTTATTAAACTCTGATCAGCTTCCAGCTTAAACTCTGATCACTCCTGTTCTAAAACAAACTTTAAGAACATTAGTAATCATCAATTATATCTAACAAGTTACATCCAGATTTATCAGCTCATTATCCTCATCCAAGAACTCAGTAGGTGTTTTCAAATAGGTTCTGTGAGGAATAGTAACTCCATCTTCAGTATGTTCCAGGATAATATTCATTGGGGGCGAAAGACCCTTCGTCAAAATATTTATGTATTTTTTATTCGCCGCCCGGAGGAACAAAAGCATGTGTCTCGTCCAGAGACCAAAATTAGCCTTGTCAAAAGGTGGAATTTTAATGCTGCTAACTTTTGCAGTAGACATGGTAGAAGACATGTGTCTAATTTTAAACAACCGAAAAGGAAGCTACAAGTTGTTTTCGACTTCAAACGAGTCTGGAATGAAGCTACAAGTTTTTCAAACTTCAATCTAGACAATAATGAAGAAACAAGCTGTTTACAGGCTTAAACGAATCAAGAATGAAACTATAAATTGACTCTAATTTTAACAACCGAAAACGAAGCTACAAGTTCTTTTCAACTTCAAACGAGTTTGGAATGGAGCTACAAGTTGTTTCCAACTTCAATCTAGCCAATGATGAAGCAACAAGTTGTTTACATGCTTAAACGACTCAAGAATGAAACTACAAGTTGATTTAAATTTTAAACAACCGAAAATGAAGCTACAATTTGTTTTCAACTTCAAACGAGTCTGGAATGAAGCTACAAGTTGTTTCCAACTTCAATCTAGCGAATAAGGAAGCAACAAGTTGTTTCCGGGCTCCAACGAGTCAAGAATGAAACTAAAAGTTGATTCTAATTTTAAACAACAGAAAATGAAGCTACAAGTTGTTTTCAAATTCAAACGAGTCTGGAATGAAGCTACAAGTTGTTTCCAACTTCAATCTAGCCAATAATGAAGCAACAAGTTGTTTACAGGCTTAAACAAGTCAAGAATAAAATTACAAGTTGATTCTAATTTTAAACAACCGAAAATGAAGCTACAAGTTGTTTTCAACTTCAAACGAGTCTGGAATGAAGTTACAAGTTGTTTCCAACTTCAATCTAGCCAATAATGAAGCAACAAGTTGTTTCCGGGCTCAAACGGGTCAAGAACGAAACTACAAGTTGATTCTAATTTTGAACAACCGAAAATGAAGCTACAAGTTGTTTTCAACTTCAAACGAGTCTGGAATGAAGCTACAAGTTGTTTCCAACTTCAAACTAGCCAATAATGAATCACAAGTTGTTTCCGGGCTCAAACGAGTCAAGAATTAAACTACAAGTTGATTCCAATTTTAAACAACCGAAAATGAAGCTACAAGTTGTTTTCAACTTTAAACGAGTCTGGAATGAAGCTACAAGTTGTTTCCAACTTCAAACTAGCCAATAATGAAGCAGCAAGTTGTTTCCAGGCTCAAACGAGTCAAGAATGAAACTACAAGTTCATTCTAATTTTAAACAACCGAAAAGGAAGCTACAAGTTGTTTTCGACTTCAAACGAGTCTGGAATGAAGCTACAAGTTTTTCAAACTTCAATCTAGACAATAATGAAGAAACAAGCTGTTTACAGGCTTAAACGAATCAAGAATGAAACTATAAATTGACTCTAATTTTAACAACCGAAAACGAAGCCACAAGATGTTTTCAACTTCAAACGAGTTTGGAATGGAGCTACAAGTTGTTTCCAACTTCAATCTAGCCAATGATGAAGCAACAAGTTGTTTACATGCTTAAACGACTCAAGAATGAAACTACAAGTTGATTTTAATTTTAAACAACCGAAAATGAAGCTACAATTTGTTTTCAACTTCAAACGAGTCTGGAATGAAGCTACAAGTTGTTTCCAACTTCAATCTAGCGAATAATGAAGCAACAAGTTGTTTCCGGGCTCCAACGAGGCAAGAATGAAACTAAAAGTTGATTCTAATTTTAAACAACAGAAAATGAAGCTACAAGTTGTTTTCAAATTCAAACGAGTCTGGAATGAAGCTACAAGTTGTCTCCAACTTCAATCTAGCCAGTAATGAAGCAACAAGTTGTTTCGGGCTCCAACGAGTCAAGAATGAAACTACAAGTTGATTCTAATTTTAAACAACCGAAAATGAAGCTACAAGTTGTTTTCAACTTCAAACGAGTCTGGAATGAAGCTACAAGTTGTTTCCAACTTAAAACTAGCCAATAATGAATCACAAGTTGTTTCCGGGCTCAAACGAGTCAAGAATGAAACTACAAGTTGATTCCAATTTTAAACAACCGAAAATGAAGCTACAAGTTGTTTTCAACATTAAACGAGTCTGGAATGAAGCTACAAGCTGTTTCCAACTTCAAACTAGCCAATAATGAAGCAGCAAGTTGTTTCCAGGCTCAAACGAGTCAAGAATGAAACTACAAGTTCATTCTAATTTTAAACAACCGAAAAGGAAGCTACAAGTTGTTTTCGACTTCAAACGAGTCTGGAATGAAGCTACAAGTTTTTCAAACTTCAATCTAGACAATAATGAAGTAACAAGCTGTTTACAGGCTTAAACGAATGAAGAATGAAACTATAAATTGACTCTAATTTTAACAACCGAAAACGAAGCTACAAGTTGTTTTCAACTTCAAACGAGTTTGGAATGGAGCTACAAGTTGTTTCCAACTTCAATCTAGCCAATGATGAAGCAACAAGTTGTTTACATGCTTAAACGACTCAAGAATGAAACTACAAGTTGATTTTAATTTTAAACAACCGAAAATGAAGCTACAATTTGTTTTCAACTTCAAACGAGTCTGGAATGAAGCTACAAGTTGTTTCCAACTTCAATCTAGCGAATAAGGAAGCAACAAGTTGTTTCCGGGCTCCAACGAGTCAAGAATGAACTAAAAGTTGATTCTAATTTTAAACAACAGAAAATGAAGCTACAAGTTGTTTTCAAATTCAAACGAGTCTGGAATGAAGCTACAAGTTGTTTCCAACTTCAATCTAGCCAATAATGAAGCAACAAGTTGTTTACAGGCTTAAACAAGTCAAGAATAAAATTACAAGTTGATTCTAATTTTAAACAACCGAAAATGAAGCTACAAGTTGTTTTCAACTTCAAACGAGTCTGGAATGAAGTTACAAGTTGTTTCCAACTTCAATCTAGCCAATAATGAAGCAACAAGTTGTTTCCGGGCTCAAACGGGTCAAGAATGAAACTACAAGTTGATTCTAATTTTGAACAACCGAAAATGAAGCTACAAGTTGTTTTCAACTTCAAACGAGTCTGGAATGAAGCTACAAGTTGTTTCCAACTTCAAACTAGCCAATAATGAATCACAAGTTGTTTCCGGGCTCAAACGAGTCAAGAATTAAACTACAAGTTGATTCCAATTTTAAACAACCGAAAATGAAGCTACAAGTTGTTTTCAACTTTAAACGAGTCTGGAATGAAGCTACAAGTTGTTTCCAACTTCAAACTAGCCAATAATGAAGCAGCAAGTTGTTTCCAGGCTTAAACGAGTCAAGAATGAAACTACAAGTTCATTCTAATTTTAAACAACCGAAAAGGAAGCTACAAGTTGTTTTCGACTTCAAACGAGTCTGGAATGAAGCTACAAGTTTTTCAAACTTCAATCTAGACAATAATGAAGAAACAAGCTGTTTACAGGCTTAAACGAATCAAGAATGAAACTATAAATTGACTCTAATTTTAACAACCGAAAACGAAGCCACAAGATGTTTTCAACTTCAAACGAGTTTGGAATGGAGCTACAAGTTGTTTCCAACTTCAATCTAGCCAATGATGAAGCAACAAGTTGTTTACATGCTTAAACGACTCAAGAATGAAACTACAAGTTGATTTTAATTTTAAACAACCGAAAATGAAGCTACAATTTGTTTTCAACTTCAAACGAGTCTGGAATGAAGCTACAAGTTGTTTCCAACTTCAATCTAGCGAATAATGAAGCAACAAGTTGTTTCCGGGCTCCAACGAGGCAAGAATGAAACTAAAAGTTGATTCTAATTTTAAACAACAGAAAATGAAGCTACAAGTTGTTTTCAAATTCAAACGAGTCTGGAATGAAGCTACAAGTTGTTTCCAACTTCAATCTAGCCAATAATGAAGCAACAAGTTGTTTACAGGCTTAAACGAGTCAAGAATAAAATTACAAGTTGATTCTAATTTTAAACAACCGAAAATGAAGCTACAAGTTGTTTTCAACTTCAAACGAGTCTGGAATGAAGTTACAAGTTGTTTCCAACTTCAATCTAGCCAATAATGAAGCAACAAGTTGTTTCCGGGCTAAAACGGGTTAAGAATGAAACTACAAGTTGATTCTAATTTTGAACAACCGAAAATGAAGCTACAAGTTGTTTTCAACTTCAAACGAGTCTGGAATGAAGCTACAAGTTGTTTCCAACTTCAAACTAGCCAATAATGAATCACAAGTTGTTTCCGGGCTCAAACGAGTCAAGAATTAAACTACAAGTTGATTCCAATTTTAAACAACCGAAAATGAAGCTACAAGTTGTTTTCAACTTTAAACGAGTCTGGAATGAAGCTACAAGTTGTTTCCAACTTCAAACTAGCCAATAATGAAGCAGCAAGTTGTTTCCAGGCTCAAACGAGTCAAGAATGAAACTACAAGTTCATTCTAATTTTAAACAACCGAAAAGGAAGCTACAAGTTGTTTTCGACTTCAAACGAGTCTGGAATGAAGCTACAAGTTTTTCAAACTTCAATCTAGACAATAATGAAGAAACAAGTTGTTTACAGGCTTAAACGAATCAAGAATGAAACTATAAATTGACTCTAATTTTAACAACCGAAAACGAAGCCACAAGTTGTTTTCAACTTCAAACGAGTTTGGAATGGAGCTACAAGTTGTTTCCAACTTCAATCTAGCCAATGATGAAGCAACAAGTTGTTTACATGCTTAAACGACTCAAGAATGAAACTACAAGTTGATTTTAATTTTAAACAACCGAAAATGAAGCTACAATTTGTTTTCAACTTCAAACGAGTCTGGAATGAAGCTACAAGTTGTTTCCAACTTCAATCTAGCGAATAATGAAGCAACAAGTTGTTTCCGGGCTCCAACGAGTCAAGAATGAAACTAAAAGTTGATTCTAATTTTAAACAACAGAAAATGAAGCTACAAGTTGTTTTCAAATTCAAACGAGTCTGGAATGAAGCTACAAGTTGTTTCCAACTTCAATCTAGCCAATAATGAAGCAACAAGTTGTTTCCGGGCTCAAACGGGTCAAGAATGAAACTACAAGTTGATTCTAATTTTAAACAACCGAAAATTAAGCTACAAGTTGTTTTAAACTTCAAACGAGTCTGGAATGAAACTCCAAGTTGTTTCCAACTTCAATCTAGCCAATAATGAAGCAACAAGTTCTTTACAGGTTTAAACGAGTCAAGAATGAAACTACAAGTTGATTTTAATTTTAAACAACCGGAAATGAAGCTACAAGTTGTTTTTAACTTCAAACAAGTCTGGAATGAAGCTACAAATTGTTTCCAACTTCAATCTAGCCAATAATGAAAAATTGTTTATAGGCTTAAACGAGTCAAGAATGAAATTACAAGTTGATTCTAATTTTTAACAACCGAAAACAAAGCTACAAGTTGTTTTTAACTTCAAACGAGTCTGGAATGAAGCTACAAGTTGTTTCCAACTTCAATCTAGCCAAAAATGAAGCAACAAGTTGTTTATAGGCTTAAACGAGTCAAGAATGAAATTATAAGTTGATTCTAATTTGTAACATCCGAAAACGAAGCTAGAAGTTGGTTTGAACTTCAAACGAGTCTAGAATGAAGCTACAAGTTGGCTCCAACTTCAATCTAGGCAGTGATGAAGCAACAAGTTGTTTACATGCTTAAACGAGTCAAGAATAAAACTACAAGTTGATTCTAATTTTAAACAACTGAAAATGAAGCTACAAGTTGTTTTCAACTTCAAACGAGTCTGGAATGAAGCTACAAGTTGTTTTCAACTTCAATCTAGCGAATAATGAAGTAACAAGTTGTTTCCGGGCTCAAACGAGTCAAGAATGAAACTTCAAGTTCATTCTAATTTTAAACAACCAAAAATGAAGCTACAAGTTGTTTTCAACTTCAAACCAGTCTGGAATGAAGCTACAAGTTGTTTCCAACTTTAATCTAGACAATAATGAAGCAACAAGTTGTTTATAGGCTTAAACGAGTCAAGAATGAAACTATAAGTTGATTCTAATTTTTAAGAACCGAAAACGAAGCTACAAGTTGTTTTCAACTTCAAACGAGTCTGGAATGGAGCTACAAGTTGTTTCCAACTTCAATCTAGCCAATGATGAAGCAGCAAGTTGTTTACATGCTGAAACGAGTCAAGAATGAAACTACAAGTTGATTCTAATTTTTAAGAACCGAAAACGAAGTTACAAGTTGTTTTCAACTTCAAACGAGTCTGGAATGGAGCTACAAGTTGTTTCCAACTTCAATCTAGCCAATAATGAAGCAACAAGTTGTTTATAGGCTTAAACGAGTCAAGAATGAAACTATAAGTTGATTCTAATTTGTAACATCCGAAAACGAAGCTAGAAGTTGGTTTCAACTTCAAACGAGTCTAGAATGAAGCTACAAGTTGGCTCCAACTTCAATCTAGGCAGTAATGAAGCAACAAGTTGTTTACATGCTTAAACGAGTCAAGAATGAAACTACAAGATGATTCTAATTTTAAGCAACCGAAAATGAAGCTACAAGTTGTTTTCAACTTCAAACGAGTCTGGAATGAAACTACAAGTTGTTTTAAACTTCAAACTAGCCAATAATGAAGCAACAATTTGTTTCCGGGCTCAAACGAGTCTAGAATGAAACTACAAGTCGATCTAATCTTAAACGACCGAAAATGAAGCTACAAGTTGTTTTCAACTTCAAACGAGTCTGGAATGAAGCTACAAGTTGTTTCCAACTTCAATCTAGCCAATAATGAAGCAACAAGTTGTTTCCGGGCTCAAACGAGTCAAGAATGAAACTATAAGTTGATTCTAATTTTAAACAACCGAAAATGAAGCTGCAAGTTGTTTTCAACTTCAAACGAGTCTGGAATGAAGCTACAAGTTGTTTTAAACTTCAAACTAGCCAATAATGAAGCAACAATTTGTTTCCGGGCTCAAACGAGTCAAGAATGAAACTACAAGTTAATTCTAATTTTAAACAACTGAAAATGAAGCTACAAGTTGTTTTCAACTTTTAACTAGTCTGGAATGAAGCTACAAGTTGTTTCCAACTTCAATCTAGTCAATAATGAAGCAACAAGTTGTTTCCGAGCTGAAACGAGTCAGGAATGAAACTAATTTTAAACAACCGAAAATGAAGCTACAAGTTGTTTTCTTCATCAAACAAGTCTAGAATGAAGCTACAAGTTGTTTCGAACTTCAATCTAGCGAATAATGAAGTAACAAGTTGTTTCCGGGCTCAAACGAGTCAAGAATGAATCTTCAAGTTCATTCTAATTTTAAACAACCGAAAATGAAGCTACAAGTTGTTTTCAACTTCAAACCAGTCTGGAATGAAGCTACAAGTTGTTTCCAACTTTAATCTAGACAATAATGAAGCAACAAGTTGTTTACAGGCTTAAACGAGTCAAGAATGAAACTATAAGTTGATTCTAATTTTTAAGAACCGAAAATGAAGCTACAATTTGTTTTCAACTTCAAACGAGTCTGGAATGAAGCTACAAGTTGTTTCCAACTTCAATCTAGCCAACAATGAAGCAACAAGTTGTTTCCGGGCTCAAATGAGTCAAGAATGAAACTACAAGATGATTCTAATTTTAAGCAACCGAAAATGAAGCTACAAGTTGTTTTCAACTTCAAACGAGTCTGGAATGAAACTATAAGTTGTTTTAAACTTCAAACTAGCCAACAATGAAGCAACAAGTTGTTTCCGAGCTCAAACGAGTCAAGAATCAAACTACAAGTTGATTCTAATTTTAAACAACCGAAAAGGAAGCTACAAGTTGGTTTCAACTTCAAACAAGTCCGGAATGAAGCTACATGTTGTTTCCAACTTCAATCTAGCCAATAATGAAGCAACAAGTTGTTTCCGGGCTCAAACGGGTCAAGAATGAAACTACAAGTTGATTCTAATTTTAAACAACCGAAAATTAAGCTACAAGTTGTTTTAAACTTCAAACGAGTCTGGAATGAAACTCCAAGTTGTTTCCAACTTCAATCTAGCCAATAATGAAGCAACAAGTTCTTTACAGGTTTAAACGAGTCAAGAATGAAACTACAAGTTGATTTTAATTTTAAACAACCGGAAATGAAGCTACAAGTTGTTTTTAACTTCAAACAAGTCTGGAATGAAGCTACAAATTGTTTCCAACTTCAATCTAGCCAATAATGAAGCAACAAATTGTTTATAGGCTTAAACGAGTCAAGAATGAAATTACAAGTTGATTCTAATTTTTAACAACCGAAAACGAAGCTACAAGTTGTTTTTAACTTCAAACGAGTCTGGAATGAAGCTACAAGTTGTTTCCAACTTCAATCTAGCCAAAAATGAAGCAACAAGTTGTTTATAGGCTTAAACGAGTCAAGAATGAAATTATAAGTTGATTCTAATTTGTAACATCCGAAAACGAAGCTAGAAGTTGGTTTCAACTTCAAACGAGTCTAGAATGAAGCTACAAGTTGGCTCCAACTTCAATCTAGGCAGTGATGAAGCAACAAGTTGTTTACATGCTTAAACGAGTCAAGAATAAAACTACAAGTTGATTCTAATTTTAAACAACTGAAAAATGAAGCTACAAGTTGTTTTCAACTTCAAACGAGTCTGGAATGAAGCTACAAGTTGTTTTCAACTTCAATCTAGCGAATAATGAAGTAACAAGTTGTTTCCGGGCTCAAACGAGTCAAGAATGAAACTTCAAGTTCATTCTAATTTTAAACAACCAAAAATGAAGCTACAAGTTGTTTTCAACTTCAAACCAGTCTGGAATGAAGCTACAAGTTGTTTCCAACTTTAATCTAGACAATAATGAAGCAACAAGTTGTTTATAGGCTTAAACGAGTCAAGAATGAAACTATAAGTTGATTCTAATTTTTAAGAACCGAAAACGAAGCTACAAGTTGTTTTCAACTTCAAACGAGTCTGGAATGGAGCTACAAGTTGTTTCCAACTTCAATCTAGCCAATGATGAAGCAGCAAGTTGTTTACATGCTGAAACGAGTCAAGAATGAAACTACAAGTTGATTCTAATTTTTAAGAACCGAAAACGAAGTTACAAGTTGTTTTGAACTTCAAACGAGTCTGGAATGGAGCTACAAGTTGTTTCCAACTTCAATCTAGCCAATAATGAAGCAACAAGTTGTTTATAGGCTTAAACGAGTCAAGAATGAAACTATAAGTTGATTCTAATTTGTAACATCCGAAAACGAAGCTAGAAGTTGGTTTCAACTTCAAACGAGTCTAGAATGAAGCTACAAGTTGGCTCCAACTTCAATCTAGGCAGTAATGAAGCAACAAGTTGTTTACATGCTTAAACGAGTCAAGAATGAAACTACAAGATGATTCTAATTTTAAGCAACCGAAAATGAAGCTACAAGTTGTTTTCAACTTCAAACGAGTCTGGAATGAAACTACAAGTTGTTTTAAACTTCAAACTAGCCAAAAATGAAGCAACAATTTGTTTCCGGGCTCAAACGAGTCTAGAATGAAACTACAAGTCGATCTAATCTTAAACGACCGAAAATGAAGCTACAAGTTGTTTTCAACTTCAAACGAGTCTGGAATGAAGCTACAAGTTGTTTCCAACTTCAATCTAGCCAATAATGAAGCAACAAGTTGTTTCCGGGCTCAAACGAGTCAAGAATGAAACTATAAGTTGATTATAATTTTAAACAACCGAAAATGAAGCTGCAAGTTGTTTTCAACTTCAAACGAGTCTGGAATGAAGCTACAAGTTGTTTTAAACTTCAAACTAGCCAATAATGAAGCAACAATTTGTTTCCGGGCTCAAACGAGTCAAGAATGAAACTACAAGTTAATTCTAATTTTAAACAACTGAAAATGAAGCTACAAGTTGTTTTCAACTTTTAACTAGTCTGGAATGAAGCTACAAGTTGTTTCCAACTTCAATCTAGTCAATAATGAAGCAACAAGTTGTTTCCGAGCTGAAACGAGTCAGGAATGAAACTAATTTTAAACAACCGAAATGAAGCTACAAGTTGTTTTCTTCATCAAACAAGTCTAGAATGAAGCTACGAGTTGTTTCCAACTTCAATCTAGCGAATAATGAAGTAACAAGTTGTTTCCGGGCTCAAACGAGTCAAGAATGAAACTTCAAGTTCATTCTAATTTTAAAACCGAAAATGAAGCTACAAGTTGTTTTCAACTTCAAACCAGTCGGGAATGAAGCTACAAGTTGTTTCCAACTTTAATCTAGACAATAATGAAGCAACAAGTTGTTTATAGGCTTAAACGAGTCAAGAATGAAAACTATAAGTTGATTCTAATTTTTAAGAACCGAAAATGAAGCTACAATTTGTTTTCAACTTCAAACGAGTCTGGAATGAAGCTACAAGTTGTTTCCAACTTCAATCTAGCCAACAATGAAGCAACAAGTTGTTTCCGGGCTCAAATGAGTCAAGAATGAAACTACAAGATGATTCTAATTTTAAGCAACCGAAAATGAAGCTACAAGTTGTTTTCAACTTCAAACGAGTCTGAAATGAAACTACAAGTTGTTTTTAAACTTCAAACTAGCCAATAATGAAGCAACAAGTTGTTTCCGGCTCAAACGAGTCACGAATCAAACTACAAGTTGATTCTAATTTTAAAACAACCGAAAAGGAGAAGCTACAAGTGGTTTCAAACTTCAAACAAGTCCGGGAATGAAGCTACAAGTTGTTTCCAAATTCAATCTAGCCAATAATGAAGCAACAAGTGTTTACTGGGCTCAAACGAGTCAAGAATAAAACTACAAGTTGATTCTAATTTTTAACCAACTGAAAATGAAGCTACAATTGTTTTCACCCTTGAAAACGAGGTCTGGACTGAAGCTACAATGTTTTCCAATCAATTCCAGCCCATAATGAAGCAACAGTTGTTTGTTACAGGCTAAAACAAGTTGTTCAAGAATGAAAATACCCCGTTGATTCTAATTTTAAACCAGCCGAATCTTTCTCCATAGGCCTTTATTGGTGAAGAAGTGGTGTCCCTCCCCCTTTTTAACTGTGTCCCTGGTTGAGGACTTTTCAATAGCAACATCCTTTTGGAGGATGCTACTAGGGATGTGTTAAATCCATATTAACATCTACAGTCTTTTGGGAGACTGCAGAGTGGCCAGGCTGGTTAACACACATCTCTCCATCCTTATTCTTAGGGCTTCTTTTATTTTACCCTTTCCCTCCCCCTCACTTCCTCCAATCACACTCCCCTCAGGTTTGTTTTCTTGGATTTTACAAACAGATGCTTTTGGGAGGCATCTGAGGTGGTTTAGAAGACTTGATTTTAGAGGGTTTTGCCACTTGTGTTGGACTGTTGATGGGCCTCTTCAACAGCCCTGATGCAGAAAGCAAAGAAGTTGAGGGTTGAGAGAGAGTAGTAGGAAAGCCATGTACCTCTTTTTGCTTTCCATCCTCCATTATTGGCAGGTACACCACCTCCAAGGAGGGGTATAAATTCATCCTAAAGAGGTCTTTAAAGACTCTCTTTTCCTGCACAAAACTGGGAAGCTTGGCTTCCTTGTTAGTAATAACTAGTTTATCATTGAGATGATTAGCTAGCATCATAAGAAATCTGACATAATAAATATTCCTAGGTCTATCAGTTTTATCACCTAGTTTCTCCCCAATTTCTTGGATCATCAAACCACCAAAGTTGAAATATTCATTAGTCAGGTACATGTAAAGCATTTGTAAAATCTGGGAAGTAAGAGCATTGAAATTACTAATTTTACCAGAAAAATGCTTTAATAAATGCATCACATAAATAACTCCATTCTCTCCTAAGACCCCTTCTTTCTATTTTACCTAAGGCATCAGTTGGTAAAACATAATTCATGGCATAAAGTAAATTAACCAACTGAACATCACTAGGCAAAGATAAAACAGTATCTTCAGGAATCTTAAAGCATGCTTTCATAATATCAGCATTAACAGAATGAGTTTCATTTTTAATAGAGAAAGTTAGAGTTTCATTCTCACTATTAAACTCTGCAGAGGTCCACATCTCCTCCACTATTTCATGGTAGATGGTAGGAGCTTCAGTCATAGCATAAGAGAGCTGGCTTGACTTGATGAACTCCATCATCCTGTGATACTCCTTCTCCTCCACAGCCTTGGTATCCACAAATGACGCAAAGTTGTTCTTCTCATAAATAAACCCACTTGGTGCAGTATACTTCTTCATTGGTGCCATTGCAGTTACAGAGAAAGCTTGAAGAGAAATTAGAGCTTGTTTTTGCACAGAGAGAGAAGAGAGCTTTGAGAATTCGAAAGAGTGAGATGAAAAGAAATGAAAATAAATTAAAACACTTAAATACTTTCTCAGAAAATTGCTGTGATTGGCTGAGAAATTACCGTTGAGAAGAAATTACTCTTATTGAACTCTACAAAAATTACACACACGATCGTGTGTATAAAGTAGGTGAGAGACAAAAGAAATTTCAACGGCTCAGATCTGATAATACTTTCAACGGATGAAATAAGCGCCTCTTTAAACTTCCTATTCAACTGATGAAGATCAGTTGAAAGCGTCTTCAACTGGTGTCATCAGTTGAATAAGAAACAAAACAAGAGGATATTGTTTCAAACATCAGTTGAAACAATTTCACTAGTTCATCAGTTGAAATATTATAGACTTTATCCAGAATTATAACTAATTCAATTTTGATAAATCAAAATTAATCAAATTCTGGCTGCCAGATTACAGAAAAATTCACTCTAAATTAGGAGAAATTTAACATACCTAATTTACTTACCAACCTTGTGAATGTGGATTCATCAAGAGGCTTTGTGAAAATATCTGCAATCTGTTCTTCACTTGTAACAAAATGCATTTCAACAGTACCAGCCATCACATGTTCCCTTATGAAGTGGTATTTGATGTCAATGTGCTTGGTTCTTGAGTGTTGTACTGGATTTTCAGTTATAGCAATAGCACTGGTGTTGTCACAAAATATTGGGATTTTTGAGAGATTTAATCCATAATCAAGTAATTGATTTCTCATCCACAATAATTGTGCACAACAGCTTCCAGCTGCAATGTACTCAGCCTCAGCTGTAGAGGTTGACACAGAATTTTGCTTTTTGCTAAACCAAGAAATCAATCTGTCACCAAGAAATTGACAGGTGCCTGTTGTACTTTTTCTATCAATTTTGCATCCTGCAAAATCAGCATCTGAATATCCAATTAGATCAAATCCAGAGTCTTTAGGGTACCAAATACCAAGATTTGGTGTTCCCTTAAGATATCTGAATATCCTTTTTATAGCAATAAGATGTGATTCTTTAGGATCAGATTGAAATCTAGCACAGAGGCATGTAGAAAACATAATATCTGGTCTACTAGCTGTCAAATATAAAAGAGAACCAACCATGCCTCTATAATTAGAGATGTCCACAGATTTCTCATTAGGACTTAACTCTAATTTGGTGGCTGTTGGCATGGGAGTCTTAGCTTCTTTGCAATCCAATAAATCAAACTTTTTAAGTAGATCATAGATGTACTTAGTTTGATTTATGAATATACCTTCCTTTACTTGTTTAACTTGTAAACCAAGAAAGTAGGTGAGCTCTCCCATCATGCTCATTTCATACTGACTTTTCATTAGATTAGCAAACTTCTTGCAAAGTTTCTCATCTGTAGAACCAAAAATTATATCATCTACATAAATTTGAACCAGAATAAAGGCACCATTTACATTTCTGTAAAATAGTGTTTTATCCACAGTTCCTCTGGAAAAATGATTATCTAACAAGAATTGAGACAGAGTGTCATACCATGCCCTTGGTGCTTGCTTTAGTCCATAGAGTGCTTTTAATAAAAAGTAAACATACTCTGGAAATTCTGGATCTTCAAAACCAGGAGGCTGACTGACATATACCTCCTCTTCCAGTTCACCATTTAGAAAAGCACTCTTGACATCCATTTGATAAACTTTAAAGTTTGCATGAGCAGCATAGGCCAGGAAGATTCTTATTGCTTCTAGTCTTGCAACTGGTGCAAAGGTCTCATCAAAATCAATTCCTTCAGATTGAGAATATCCTTTAGCAACAAGCCTTGCCTTGTTTCTGGTGACAACTCCATTCTCATCCACCTTGTTTCTGAATACCCACCTTGTTCCTACAATTGTTCTGTTTTTAGGTTTGGGTACCAGCTTCCATACATTGTTTCTCTCAAATTGATTTAATTCTTCTTGCATAGCAAGAACCCAATCAGCATCTTTGAGAGCATCTTCTATGACTTTAGGTTCATCCTGTGAAAGGAATGCACTGTACAAACACTCATCTTGAGTTGCTCTTCTTGTTTGTACAGATGCATTTGCATCTCCAATAATTAGCTCAAAAGGGTGATCCCTTGTCCACTTTCTTTGTGGTGGAAGTGATTGTCTTGATGATGTGGCTTCATTATTGAAGTTCAGGTTTCCATGTTGGAAAGCTCCCCCTAAATTTGACATCTCATTATTTCTAGACTGATTGAAACTCTGAGACATTCTTTCAACTGATGATCCTTGAGGTGTTTCAACTGATCCCTCCAATGTAGCTTCAACTGATGCTTCAGTTGAATTTCCAATTGCAGTTGTTTCTTGCACCAGAGAGTCATCAGTTGGAATATTAATTCCAGGATTAATTCCAACATTTTGAATAATGTCATCATCATCATCACTGTCATACAGATCACCTTCACCTTCATTTTCAAATATGAGATTATCATGAAATCCTTCATCTGAGAATCCTTGAATCTTCTTATCATCAAAAACCACATGGATTGATTCCATAACAATGTTGGTTCTCAGATTATATACTCTAAATGATTTTCCATCAGAGTATCCAACAAAAATAGCTTCATCTGCCTTGGCCTCAAATTTTCCAAGATTTTCACCTTGATTTCTTAGAACATAACACTTGCATCCAAATACATGAAGAAAGCTAATTGTTGGCTTCTTTCCTTTGAAGAGTTGAAAGGGAGTTAGATTATGAGGTTTGGTAATTAGTGAAATGTTTTGAGTGAAGCAAGCAGTGTTCACAGCTTCAGCCCAAAAATAGGTTGGAAGTTGAGCTTCATTAATCATGGTTCTTGCAGCCTCAATAAGAGTTCTATTCTTCCTTTCAACAACACCATTTTGTTGTGGAGTTCTTGGTGCAGAGAACTCATGAATAATTCCCTCTTCTTCACAAAATTCTTTCATCACAGAGTTCTTGAATTCTGTCCCATTGTCACTTCTTATCCTTCCAACTTTGACATCTGGATTGTTGTTTAATGCCTTGATATGATTGATGATGATTTTCCCAGCTTCATCCTTAGAATGCAGGAAGAAAGTCCAAGTGAATTTTGAAAAATCATCAACAATCACTAGGCAATATTTCTTCTTTGAAATAGACATGATGTTGACTGGTCCAAACAAATCCATATGCAAGAGCTGAAGGGGCTTCACAATTGATGAAAGAGTTTTGCTTTTGAAAGAGCTTCTCTTTTGCTTTCCTAGCTGACAAGCTCCACAAGGTCCATCTTTGGAGAATTCCAGTTTAGGTAGACCTCTTACCAAGTCCTTCTTTACTAACTCATTCAGGGTTTTGAAATTTAGATGAGACAGTCTCTTATGCCATAGCCAACTGTCATCTGTGCTTGCTTTGCTGAGGAGGCAAGTGATAGATTCAGACTTTACAGAATTGAAGTCAGCTACATACACATTTCCTTTCCTTTGTCCAATCAGAACCACATTGTTGTCATCTTCTTTGGTGACAACACAGGCTGCAGGAGTGAAATTAACTTTGTAACCTTTGTCACAGAGCTGACTGATGCTAAGCAAGTTGTGCTTAAGACCAGACACCAATGCAACTTCATCAATGATGACATTCTCTTTTGCAATCAAGCCATATCCCATAGTATATCCTTTGCTGTCATCTCCAAAGGTGATGCTAGGGCCAGCTTTCTCCACAAACTTTGTGAGCAGGGAGGAATCACCAGTCATGTGCCTGGAGCATCCACTATCCAAGTACCACAAATTCTTCTTGTGGTTTCCCTGCACACATTTCACAAACAGATCAAGTTGATTTTGGTACCCAAATTGCTTTGGGTCCAGATTTGTTAGTCTTAGCAGCCTTTTCCACTTTCTCAACCTTTTCCTTGGATTGAATAGGTTCAATTTTTGGTTTTGGTTGAGAAACTGGAATATCAACTCTGTTTTCAAACACAGGCCTTTGAGACATGCATACATTGTTCATTCCATGCAAATTTGAATGAAATTGAGGCATGTTAAAGGCATTAAAATAAGGATTGAACATATATGGCATGTTAGGCTGAGAATAAGGATTGTGAGGCAATAAACCAGGCATCATATTCATAGCAGATAAATTCATGTGAGGAACAGATGTCATAGGAATAGGCAAAGACAAATTAGGAGCAATCACAGTTTTACAATTGGCAGACAAATGATTTACACTACCACACTTGCTGCAGGTTTTCCTAAGAGCACTAGCATTGGGAGTGTAATTGGTGTGCTTGTTAACTCCTATTTTGCCATTTCTATTTCCTTTCTTCTTTTTAGTCTCCTCAGATTTATGCTCACTAGTATCCAACTTCTTCTTGTTCTTGTTACTGGAATTAAGAGTGTTATTAACACTATCACTGGTCTCAGAAGAACTATTCTCACCTTTAACAAAATTCTTTTTGACAGGACCATATTTCTTGTTAAGCTTCTTGAGAACACTCTTGTCAACTGATGAGTTTTTGTTCAACTGATGACTCTCATCAGTTGAGACTTTGCTCTTCAACTGATGATCATCATCAGTATTCTCATCACCTGAACTGTTCTCAGATATCTCAAGCACTTTCTTATTCCTCTTCCGCTCATTCTCTACAAAGGTCTCTCTACCTTGCATGTTGATGATATTGGTGGAAACATCCCTACCAGATTTCCATTTGGCAATAATCTCTTGTTCCTTATCAAGCTGCTTTCTTATGATCTCTTCTCTTTTCAGAACAACCAAGAGATCATCCTCGGCTGTCTGACACTCAATTTTCAGCTTCTCAAACTCAATAAATTGAGCTTCTAAGACACTGTTTCTATCACTAAGAAAGGTGTTAGCTTCCTTAATCCTACTATTTTCCTTAGTGAGAGATTTTAAAGAAACATGCAAATGATACAATTCTGTAGACATTTCATTAATAGTAGCATTGCATTCATCTTTAGTTAACTCAACTAGGTTTGTAGTGAATACCCGACTACTGCTTCCAGTGTTTTCTTCTTGATCTGTGGAGTTGGCCATTAGAGCTAGATTGACAAACTCCTCCTCTTCATCAGAATCATCTCCAGCTGCCCAATCATCCTTTGTGATGAATGCTCTTTCCTTTTGTTTGAGAAGTTCATAATATTTCTTTTTGTAGTCAATGTTTTCACTTGACTTCTTCTCAACTTTAGGCTTTCTGCACTCATTTGCAAAGTGACCTGCATTCCCACAGTTGAAGCACTTGAATTTTGATCTGTCTACCATGCTTCTATCAGACTTGGGATTGCCTTTAAAAGATTTTGCAGAATTAAAATTCTTTTTGAATTTCAGTTTGGAGAATCTTCTTGACAGGAAGGCTAGATGCTCATCAATTCCATCACTTTCTTCACCAGAATCAGCTACTTCTTTCTCCTTTCTTCTTCCTTTGCTTGACTCTGAGCTCTCCTCTTTGACCAACTTCTCAGTTTCTTCAACTTGAGACTTTCCCTTGTCCTTGACAGTATCCTCCAGAGATGCAACTAGAGCCACAGATGAATGCCCTTTCTTTTGGCTTTTCTCAATCTCTTCATCTTGCTCCATTTCAAGCTCATAAGTCTTTAAGGTTCCATACAGTCTCTCTAAAGTATAGTCTTTAAACTCTTGTGTATTTCTGAGAGAGACTGTCATGGGTTTCCAATCTTTGGGAAGAGCTCTTAAGAATTTCAAGTTTGAATCCTTAACTTGATATACTCTTCCAAAGAGCTTTAGACCATTTAACAGTTTTTGAAATCTGTTAAATGTATCACTCAAACTTTCACCAGCCTTGAAATGGAATGACTCATATTGTTGAATAAGAAGCTGCATTTTGTTCTCTCTCACTTGCTCATTCCCTTCACAGATGGTCCTGATGGTGTCCCAAACTTCTTTGGCACTTGTGCAGCTAATAACACTATCAATCATTTCTTGATCCAAACCATTGAACAGAAGGTTCATGGTTTTCTTGTCCTTGTGCACTTCTTCAGTATCTTCTTGAGAATATTCATGGATAGGTTTTGGAATCATCTTACCTACCATGTCTTCACCATCAGCTCCCATATTTGTGCAGACCTTCATGGGGACATGAGGTCCTTTTTCAATGCAGTTCACATAGCTTTCATCAATGGACAACAGATGCAGATGCATTCTCACTTTCCAGTGGAAATAGTTGTCTTTGTCAAGAACAGGAATCTTCACTCCAGCATCCTTCTTTCCCATCTTTCTCTAGCAGTGTTGATCTTTTTCCCTGTTTGTTGGGAACCTCGCTCTGATACCAATTGTTATTTTACACCAACTATGAGAAAGATTGTAGAAGGGGGGGTTGAATACAATCTTTTACAAGTTTAAAAGATTCAAGAACAATACACTAAGAACACAATAAACAGAAAAACACCAAGTATTAAAAATACGGGTGGATTGAATGATCCACCCGTGAGATTTTATATAAAAGAATCTGTGGATTGTTTACAATTCGCACAGCTGCTGGTTCATCACTCAAAACAAGTTCTATCTCTCAGATTTTTCTCTCTAGTAATTTGAACAAGTTCAACTGATGCTTCTAACTTGGTTATATACTCCAAGTTTTACAAAGCTTTTAGCTAGATTACAAAATGCACTCTAATCTAAAAACAATGCTGCACAACTTTGTCTTATGCATGCTTTCTGAGATGTCTTCATCTTTGACCATCACCTTGATTTGATCCAGATTGCACTGCATGAGATAAGTATGTTTCTGCTTCTTCTTTATTTTCCTAATTAGGCTTCCATGTCTATTTTAGTGTAATTCGATCCATGTGATTTGTCAGACTTAAGCTCTAGTCACTTTCAACTGCTCTTTGCTTCATCAGTTGAAAGTTCTGGTTGCTTTCAACTGCTCTTGACTTTATCAGTTGAATGCCTGGCTCATCAGTTGAATGAATGACAAACTCCATCAGTTGAATGCTGTTCCAGTCTCATCAGTTGAATTCTTCAGCATCATCCGTTGAACACTTTGTCTTCAGTTGAATGCTTGATTTTCATCAGTTGAAACATCATCCAGTCTTCATCAGTTGAACAGTTACATCTCATCAGTTGAATATCCTTCACTTAGATAAAATTACATGGCATTGGATATTTACAATTAGCCATCCTATTCTACCCATCCGTTGATAATTCCCAAAGACAAGAAATGTAACAATTACAACTGAAATTTGATAAAGATTCTAAGTAAGACATGTTACAAAAATGTTTATGTTATCATCAAAAATTATTGATTCCTAACAATCTCCCCCAATTTATGACTGGAGAAGATGCAGACATAAATTCTACACTTGATGATAACAAAACATTAATAAAATAAAATGCAGAATTTAAATACAAGAGTTAGAAAAGATTACAGATGATTATGCTCCTCTAGACTGAGCAGTTACTTGTTCCTAGAAGATCTTCTTCTTCTGGACTTAAGTTTTTCTTCAAGAATATTAATCTGCTTCTGAAAGATCCTGTAGAACCATTCTTCATCACTATCTTGTCTGTTGAGCTTGGATTGGAGAGTCTTCAGAGTATTCAAGCTAGCAACCTTGAGTTGATCTTTAGGTTTGAAAAATCTCCTAACACCTTGATTGTCCCTAAATTCCATGACTGGAGTAGGTTCATGATGAATTTTCTTTCCAGTGTAGGGAATTTTCAGCCTTCTTTGTAGACTAGCATCTGAGTTCCATTCTTTCCTGATCTCAAGGATTCTCTTTAATACCATTTGCTTTGCAGGTGGTGTGAATCCTCCAGTCCTCTTCATAGATCCATATATTTTTGTTAGAGAACTGAATCCCTCAGAATTCAGAACTCTGTGAAGAGGCCAGATGACATCACCCTTGTTTTTGTAAGAGAATACCAATCTTTCAGGTAACTTTGAAGTTGCTTCTATTCCTCTTACTTCTTGAAGATCATCCAGCTCCAGCTCCAACTCAGAAATTTCTTCAATGTTAGCAATGATCAGATAGTCATCAGGATTTTCAGGTTCTTTTGGAGGTTTAGGAGGGTTAGCCATCCTCTTAGCCACAGACTTGACTTTCTTCTTTGGCTTGGAAGATTCTTGAACAAGAAAAGCTGGAATTGGGATATCTTCCAAGTCAATTGGCTCCTCCTTTGGCATTATTGGCTCATCATGGAAGTTGACATCTGGATGCACTACTGTGGTATCCTTGATTGGAGAAGAAGGCTTTGAGATAGGCTTTTCTGGCACTTCTTCTCTTCTCTTGGCTGCCTCAGGCATCTTAGTCTTAGATTTGACTCTCTTTTTCTTTGGAGAAGATTCAAGAGGCAATCTTTCCTCATTTAAAAGCTCAGCTGCCAACTCCTCTTCCAGCTCAATAGCATACCTTTCATCAACCTCTATTTGGTTCAAAGAGAGTTGGGATTCAAACTCCTCTTTTTCACATTCTCTGGCCACCTCTTCAGCTTTTGCAAATGAGTAGTGAGGATGGCCAGTTCCAATAAACAGCTTCTGGCCATCTCTATAGATGATGGCAAAATGAGCCTTTAAGGCCACATCTGCACAGTCTTTATAACTTTTGATTTCTTGGCCCAAAAGCTTGTATTCATTTTTGTCAGGCCTGGCTAGTGGAAAGTAGATTGAGCTTGAGTCTTTCCCAGGCTTGGAGTAACCACAATTGTTTGGAAACAGAATGGGCTTGAATTCATTCACAATTGATGGCTCACCCTTTTCTGTCTTGGAAGGGATAACAATCTCAGGTGTAATCACCCTGAGAATTGTGGTTGTGGTTGGAAAAGAGATTTGAGCTGTGGTGGCTGTAGAAGATGTGGAAGATTTCTTGCCCAGTTGAGCCACTCTCTTTGCAATGGAGTCCAATTCTTTCATCCTTTCAATCTTTTGCTTTTCCCTTTCAGTGTGGAAAGGAGGAGGAATTTGACTGATCAATTCTGCAGGAGTTGGTAATTCTTTCTCCCCCTTTTTGTTAGCAGCAAGTGTAGGGGTTGGACTGGGAAGTGAAACATCAGAGGCAAGAAGAAGATGTTGAAGAAGTCCAGTCTGAATTCTTTGATGCTGCAACATCTCATCCATTCTAGAGTTTAAGATATAGACATTTCCTTCCAGAGCTTCCACTTGCTTTTCCAATTGTAGATGTTTTTGCTCAGATGCAGAAAGAGCTGATTTGACCTGAGCTGGAAGCTTTTCATCAATTTGTTTGGTCAGATCAGTCTTAACAGAGGCAATAAGAGAATTAAGATGCTCTATCTCATGCTGAAAATGGAGAGATTGATATTTGTGAAGCTTGAGATTGTCCAGAGCTTGACTGGCAATGGTGGCAGAGATGGCTGGAGAGGAGGATGAGCTTCCAGGTTGTGATTGAAGAATGGTGGAGGCTTGCCTTTCCAGCTCCATGCTAACAACAGTTGCATTGGCAGACTGCATGGAGAGCCATGAAGGTAGAGAAGTTGTAGGTTGTTCAACAAGGGATTCCTCAAGAGCATCATTGAGGTCTTCATCACTATCATCATAATGAAAATCATCTCCAGCATTGGCAGGCAGAGCTGTAAATGCCTCCTTTGCTCTAAGCATGGAAGATGTAGTGTGAATCAGATTGAGGTGCCTCTCAGCTGCTTGATTGTCCAATCTGGCAAATTCTTGAATGGAGGACATCCCATGAGTAAAAGTCTCAGGGTCTAGTGAAACACTATCCAATATGGATCTGTAATCAGCTTGAAACTCTTGTTCACTAAACCCTTCATTGACACCTGCATTTCTCTCAATTTCTCTCTTTTCTTGCATCAAGGGCTCCCCTTGGCTCACCACACAACTCACCTCTCCCTCACTTACCCTTACTAAAGGGTCACTCTTATCCTCTCCTTTTTCCTGGCTAGAAGAAAATGCCAGACTCTCCACACCCTCTCCTTTTGCCAGCTCACTAGGCTGCCTCTCCACTCCATAGCTCACTCCACTCAATCCTAGAAGTGTTTGTGCTACCATGTGATCAACTGCTGTAGAAAAAGGTAAATTAATTGAAGTAACAGCAGTTGTCAACTGATGAGGGACATCAGTTGAAACATGAGTAGAGGATGCATTCAACTGATGAGAGCTGTTAAGCAGATCAGTTGAAGGACAAACACTGTTCAACTGATGAGGGAGATCAGTTGAAGAAAATGAAGAAATAGGTTTAGAAGCTGTGATAGTTGAGTCTGTGGTGATTGATTTTAAGGGAAAATCCACAGAACACACTGTCACAGAAGAAGGAAATGGAAGAGAAAGATCCAACAAATCATCAAAATGATGATGATCAATCTCAGATGGGGGCTTCTCCATGAAATCCAAAGGTGGAGAATTTACAAGTGTGGTGTGAATTAATTCCACATCCACAGAAGAGGTTGGGGATTGTGTTTGAGTAGTAGAGATGGTAAGATCATAAATATGGGTGATTGGTTGAGATGAAGAAGGGGGCTGTGACTCCACATTTATTGAAGTCACATCAATCTGACTTTGAGAAGTTAAGGGCATAAAATCCAGAATGGATGCCTGTGTGTGTGCAGAGTGCTTCAGTTTGTCACTTCTTAACTTCTTTCTCCCATAGGCCTTTATTGGTGAAGAAGTGGTGTCCCTCCCCCTTTTTAACTGTGTCCCTGGTTGAGGACTATTTTCAATAGCAACATCCTTTTGGGAGGATGCTACTAGGGATGTGTTTAATTCCATATTAACATCTACAGTCTTTTGGGAGACTGCAGAGTGGCCAGGCTGGTTAACACACATCTCTCCATCCTTATTCTTAGGGCTTCTTTTATTTTCACCCTTTCCCTCCCCCTCACAACCTCCAATCACACTCCCCTCAGGTTTGTGTTTCTTGGATTTTACAACAGATGCTTTTTGGGAGGCATCTGAGGTTGGTTTAGAAGACTTGATTTTAGAGGGTTTTGCCACTTGTGTGGACTGTTGATGGGCCTCTTCAACAGCCCTGATGGCAGAAAGCAAAGAAGTTGAGGGTTGAGAGAGAGTAGTAGGAAAGCCATGTACCTCTTTTTGCTTTCCATCCTCCATTATTGGCAGGTACACCACCTCCAAGGAGGGGTATAAATTCATCCTAAAGAGGTCTTTAAAGACTCTCTTTTCCTGCACAAAACTGGGAAGCTTGGCTTCCTTGTTAGTAATAACTAGCTTATCATTGAGATGATTAGCTAGCATCATAAGAAATCTGACATAATAAATATTCCTAGGTCTATCAGTTTTATCACCTAGTTTCTCCCCAATTTCTTGGATCATCAAACCACCAAAGTTGAAATATTCATTAGTCAGGTACATGTAAAGCATTTATAAAATCTGGGAAGTAAGAGCATTGAAATTACTAATTTTACCAGAAAATGCTTTAATAAATGCATCACATAAATAACTCCATTCTCTCCTAAGACCCCTTCTTTCTATTTTACCTAAGGCATCAGTTGGTAAAACATAATTCATGGCATAAAGTAAATTAACCAACTGAACATCACTAGGCAAAGATAAAACAGTATCTTCAGGAATCTTAAAGCATGCTTTCATAATATCAGCATTAACAGAATGAGTTTCATTTTTAATAGAGAAAGTTAGAGTTTCATTCTCACTATTAAACTCTGCAGAGGTCCACATCTCCTCCACTATTTCATGGTAGATGGTAGGAGCTTCAGTCATAGCATAAGAGAGCTGGCTTGACTTGATGAACTCCATCATCCTGTGATACTCCTTCTCCTCCACAGCCTTGGTATCCACAAATGACGCAAAGTTGTTCTTCTCATAAATAAACCCACTTGGTGCAGTATACTTCTTCATTGGTGCCATTGCAGTTACAGAGAAAGCTTGAAGAGAAATTAGAGCTTGTTTTTGCACAGAGAGAGAAGAGAGCTTTGAGAATTCGAAAGAGTGAGATGAAAAGAAATGAAAATAAATTAAAACACTTAAATACTTTCTCAGAAAATTGCTGTGATTGGCTGAGAAATTACCGTTGAGAAGAAATTACTCTTATTGAACTCTACAAAAATTACACACACGATCGTGTGTATAAAGTAGGTGAGAGACAAAAGAAATTTCAACGGCTCAGATCTGATAATACTTTCAACGGATGAAATAAGCGCCTCTTTAAACTTCCTATTCAACTGATGAAGATCAGTTGAAAGCGTCTTCAACTGGTGTCATCAGTTGAATAAGAAACAAAACAAGAGGATATTGTTTCAAACATCAGTTGAAACAATTTCACTAGTTCATCAGTTGAAATATTATAGACTTTATCCAGAATTATAACTAATTCAATTTTGATAAATCAAAATTAATCAAATTCTGGCTGCCAGATTACAGAAAAATTCACTCTAAATTAGGAGAAATTTAACATACCTAATTTACTTACCAACCTTGTGAATGTGGATTCATCAAGAGGCTTTGTGAAAATATCTGCAATCTGTTCTTCACTTGGAACAAAATGCATTTCAACAGTACCAGCCATCACATGTTCCCTTATGAAGTGGTATTTGATGTCAATGTGCTTGGTTCTTGAGTGTTGTACTGGATTTTCAGTTATAGCAATAGCACTGGTGTTGTCACAAAATATTGGGATTTTTGAGAGATTTAATCCATAATCAAGTAATTGATTTCTCATCCACAATAATTGTGCACAACAGCTTCCAGCTGCAATGTACTCAGCCTCAGCTGTAGAGGTTGACACAGAATTTTGCTTTTTGCTAAACCAAGAAATCAATCTGTCACCAAGAAATTGACAGGTGCCTGTTGTACTTTTTCTATCAATTTTGCATCCTGCAAAATCAGCATCTGAATATCCAATTAGATCAAATCCAGAGTCTTTAGGGTACCAAATACCAAGATTTGGTGTTCCCTTAAGATATCTGAATATCCTTTTTATAGCAATAAGATGTGATTCTTTAGGATCAGATTGAAATCTAGCACAGAGGCATGTAGAAAACATAATATCTGGTCTACTAGCTGTCAAATATAAAAGAGAACCAACCATGCCTCTATAATTAGAGATGTCCACAGATTTCTCATTAGGACTTAACTCTAATTTGGTGGCTGTTGGCATGGGAGTCTTAGCTTCTTTGCAATCCAATAAATCAAACTTTTTAAGTAGATCATAGATGTACTTAGTTTGATTTATGAATATACCTTCCTTTACTTGTTTAACTTGTAAACCAAGAAAGTAGGTGAGCTCTCCCATCATGCTCATTTCATACTGACTTTTCATTAGATTAGCAAACTTCTTGCAAAGTTTCTCATCTGTAGAACCAAAAATTATATCATCTACATAAATTTGAACCAGAATAAAGGCACCATTTACATTTCTGTAAAATAGTGTTTTATCCACAGTTCCTCTGGAAAAATGATTATCTAACAAGAATTGAGACAGAGTGTCATACCATGCCCTTGGTGCTTGCTTTAGTCCATAGAGTGCTTTTAATAAAAAGTAAACATACTCTGGAAATTCTGGATCTTCAAAACCAGGAGGCTGACTGACATATACCTCCTCTTCCAGTTCACCATTTAGAAAAGCACTCTTGACATCCATTTGATAAACTTTAAAGTTTGCATGAGCAGCATAGGCCAGGAAGATTCTTATTGCTTCTAGTCTTGCAACTGGTGCAAAGGTCTCATCAAAATCAATTCCTTCAGATTGAGAATATCCTTTAGCAACAAGCCTTGCCTTGTTTCTGGTGACAACTCCATTCTCATCCACCTTGTTTCTGAATACCCACCTTGTTCCTACAATTGTTCTGTTTTTAGGTTTGGGTACCAGCTTCCATACATTGTTTCTCTCAAATTGATTTAATTCTTCTTGCATAGCAAGAACCCAATCAGCATCTTTGAGAGCATCTTCTATGACTTTAGGTTCATCCTGTGAAAGGAATGCACTGTACAAACACTCATCTTGAGTTGCTCTTCTTGTTTGTACAGATGCATTTGCATCTCCAATAATTAGCTCAAAAGGGTGATCCCTTGTCCACTTTCTTTGTGGTGGAAGTGATTGTCTTGATGATGTGGCTTCATTATTGAAGTTCAGGTTTCCATGTTGGAAAGCTCCCCCTAAATTTGACATCTCATTATTTCTAGACTGATTGAAACTCTGAGACATTCTTTCAACTGATGATCCTTGAGGTGTTTCAACTGATCCCTCCAATGTAGCTTCAACTGATGCTTCAGTTGAATTTCCAATTGCAGTTGTTTCTTGCACCAGAGAGTCATCAGTTGGAATATTAATTCCAGGATTAATTCCAACATTTTGAATAATGTCATCATCATCATCACTGTCATACAGATCACCTTCACCTTCATTTTCAAATATGAGATTATCATGAAATCCTTCATCTGAGAATCCTTGAATCTTCTTATCATCAAAAACCACATGGATTGATTCCATAACAATGTTGGTTCTCAGATTATATACTCTAAATGATTTTCCATCAGAGTATCCAACAAAAATAGCTTCATCTGCCTTGGCCTCAAATTTTCCAAGATTTTCACCTTGATTTCTTAGAACATAACACTTGCATCCAAATACATGAAGAAAGCTAATTGTTGGCTTCTTTCCTTTGAAGAGTTGAAAGGGAGTTAGATTATGAGGTTTGGTAATTAGTGAAATGTTTTGAGTGAAGCAAGCAGTGTTCACAGCTTCAGCCCAAAAATAGGTTGGAAGTTGAGCTTCATTAATCATGGTTCTTGCAGCCTCAATAAGAGTTCTATTCTTCCTTTCAACAACACCATTTTGTTGTGGAGTTCTTGGTGCAGAGAACTCATGAATAATTCCCTCTTCTTCACAAAATTCTTTCATCACAGAGTTCTTGAATTCTGTCCCATTGTCACTTCTTATCCTTCCAACTTTGACATCTGGATTGTTGTTTAATGCCTTGATATGATTGATGATGATTTTCCCAGCTTCATCCTTAGAATGCAGGAAGAAAGTCCAAGTGAATTTTGAAAAATCATCAACAATCACTAGGCAATATTTCTTCTTTGAAATAGACATGATGTTGACTGGTCCAAACAAATCCATATGCAAGAGCTGAAGGGGCTTCACAATTGATGAAAGAGTTTTGCTTTTGAAAGAGCTTCTCTTTTGCTTTCCTAGCTGACAAGCTCCACAAGGTCCATCTTTGGAGAATTCCAGTTTAGGTAGACCTCTTACCAAGTCCTTCTTTACTAACTCATTCAGGGTTTTGAAATTTAGATGAGACAGTCTCTTATGCCATAGCCAACTGTCATCTGTGCTTGCTTTGCTGAGGAGGCAAGTGATAGATTCAGACTTTACAGAATTGAAGTCAGCTACATACACATTTCCTTTCCTTTGTCCAATCAGAACCACATTGTTGTCATCTTCTTTGGTGACAACACAGGCTGCAGGAGTGAAATTAACTTTGTAACCTTTGTCACAGAGCTGACTGATGCTAAGCATTCAATCAGCGCACGTAAAACATATAAGAATTCAATCAGTATAAAACAAATGGAACAAATGGATTCAACAGAGACAGTATTCGAAAGAGTTTAAAAGCACCGTAGACACCTCACCGGAAGTTATGGAGATGCCCGGAATAGCTAAAATCTTACCGGAAAATCAATTTGACCGGAAAATCTAGCCATTCAAAATATAACAAATAAAACCCCACTAACCTCTAAATCAAATTCAACAACAAATTCTACACTAAAGAGCCCCTAAACTACCTATTTTTTTAACAAAACAAGACCCAAATCAAACCAAATCAACTCTAAACTACACCAAATTTCAAATCTAGCCTAAACATAATATTTTCAACATAAACCCACTAACCTCAAGTCAAAATCATAAACTAAAATTTACACCCAAAAGCCCCAAAATCAAGAACAAGGAGAACACCAAATCCTACCAAACTAACTCCAAATCAAACAAAACTTCAAGAAACTAGCTTATCTACCATGTATCTAACAAAAACCCATCAAACTACAAGTTAAAATCAAAATCTAGAATACTAAACCATTGAACCCACTAATAATATTGAGAATTAAAAGGGGCTCAATCTAAATACTAAAAAAATGCAAGCTTAAAACATATAATTAGGCTCCTTTCAATCCACAAGTAATTTTGAGTCTCATGTGGTTAGAGAAAGATTTCATAGCCTAGAAGTAAAAGTAAAGAGCAAGATTTAAGAACAAAAATGAATACTTGTATTGATATAATAAAAGTGTTTACAAATTTAGAGTGCTACTACTAGATCTACTACATAAAAGAGAGGCTACTAAAAAGAGAAAATCCTAGGTTGGTTGAAACATGATGGGGAGATGTGTATTTATAGGGGGAAATTAGGGTAGAAGGGGGTGTAGGTGTCCCATCTAGATGCTTCCTTAAGAATATTCCCCTATGATCCTTTTCTTCCCATCTTTTACTCCTTTTTGCTTTATTCTTTTATTTCTTCAAGCTTTTGCAATTTTCCTAAAAAAAAAAAATAAACAAATAAATAAGTGAGAACAAGCAATAATTAGGCATTTAAAATATATAAAAATATGCACTTATCAAACTTCCCCATACCTATCTTTTGCTCGTCCTCGAGTAAAAATCAAAAGAAAAGAAAATAAACTAAGAAAACTAGATGCGATTCCTAGGCTCCTTTTCGTAGGCGTGACGGGTGATTTTAGGTTCACCAACCCGTTAAACTCGTAGACGATCTCTACAAGAGGAGTTTTGTCTCCTAAGGGTTTACAGAAGATATACCCATAAAATCTTCGAGACATTCTAGCAAGTGTCTACTCGACTCTACTCTAATTTCGTTGGTGTTAACAAAAAGCGTTTTTTAAGGAAAATACGACTTAAAGACTCATCTACTAATAATCAAGATACAGTTGTCTCTAATCTACTTGCATCGACACAAAGATTTACTAGAAATCCAAGGAGTGTAAGTAATTTAAGGCCTTTGATGGATCCTAATTGTCTAAGAACATTTTCTCTTTTTCAACCAATTTTGAACTGACCCAATCTCTATCGAAACAAATATCTAGCCAAACTTCACAAACTCTTATTCTTCTTTTTTTTTCTTTTTTCTTTTTTTTTGCATTGACTTTATTTTGTCCGTTTTCTTAGGCAAACAGTGTTACCCATGTAGCGAGCTTTGGGTCAGTGACTCCCAAACCAAACGGTCTTAGGGCACTAGGTTTTGAAATCCCCCTACGGACTTAATTGCTCGAGTAACAAAGGCCACAAAACGAGACTAGCCAATCTACTTTTGCCCATTTATCTAAAGATTTTATCTATAAAGAACAATGGGTATTGAAGTAGTTATTCCTTTTCTTTTTTATCTCTTTTTTTTTTCTTTTTTCTTTTTTCTTTTTTTTTTCTATTTTTTTTTCTCTTTTTTTTTATTCGCAAAGGTTCGATTCGACATTGTTTCAACATGTGGGTTCTCTCTCAGGTATCGAATAATATCACTAGACAATCTCTCCATCAAAGGTCGTGTGCAAATGTGTGTGCCATCTTGGAAATACGAGTACAAATCGGTCGATACAAGCTTCAAAAAGACAACCTTACTCGACTAGGTTCAAATTATCTAAAAGACACTACATATATATACTTTTCGAAAACATGCTAAACACCAACTACTCCTAAAGTTCGAGTGAGGAAAGACAACTTAGCTAAAAGAATCTCTATTTTTGGATTTTCTAATTTTTTCATTTTTTAGGGATTTTCATTTTTTTAAGAATTACACTAAAGCCCTCCCCATACCTAAATCATGCATTGTCCTCAATGTATGCAAAAGAGAGAATTAAAATGAGAGAGTAAAGAGGAAAAATACCTGAATAGGAGATGAAGGGGATTTTTATTAACACTAACACGACCCACACACTCACACATTTCCTTCCCCATACCTGAACTTCACGAGGGAAGGTTCGAAGACCGAAGCGAATCAGCCAATTCCAGAAGGAAATATGGGAGGAAGCTTCGAGAAAGAGTCAAAATGTGTGCGAAAATTTTTAGGCACGAAGACTTTCTCTAGCACATGACCATCGTTTACCCCTATAGAACAAGTATCACTAATGTTCTCCCTAAACCAATTTAATGCTTCTTTATTATCAAGCAAATTAGAGACAAAGCAATTTTGGTCATGGGATAAATCACTAGGAATGATGTAAGAAACGACGTCATCCTTCCCCAAGGCGCTATGCGAATGATGGAACAACGAGTCAAATATCGGTGATTCACCTACATGACTCTCTAAATCGGGCCTAGGGTCAACACGAACAATCTCGGGCGGAGTTTCCCATTTTGAACAAATGTCGTTCAATTCTCCTAACAACTCCTCCGAGGTCAACTCTTTCAACGACTCATGATATTCCCTATTGTTCTCGTCGTTGACTTTGAAATCCTCGTTGAGAAGAGACTCAATCTCACTATCCTCAAAACTAGACCATGTGACAAACTTGTTGACCACATTAACCCCTATAGGTTGCTCATAAAGCTCATTGGGTTCTTTTCCTACATTGAAAATGTTTAAGTCTATGGTCATGTTTCCAAAAGTGAGCTTCATTGAACCATTCCTACAATTGATTAAGGCATTGGATGTAGCAAGAAAAGGTCGTCCTAAAATGATAGGAATTTGGTTCTTAGGATTCGAGACGGGTTGAGTCTCGAGAACAACAAAATCAACGGGAAAGATAAAATCACCGATTTTGATCAAAACGTCCTCAATAATTCCCTTAGGCATTTTAATCGAACGATCGGCAAGTTGAAGGGTCATATTGGTGGTCTTGAGATCCCCTAAACCTAGGGCTTGGTAGACCGAGAAAGGAAGAAGATTCACACTCGCTCCTAAATCAAGTAGAGCCTTATCCACGAAAGTATTGCCTATGACACAAGAAATTGTAGGACAACCGGGGTCCTTATATTTCACGGGAATTTGATTCGAGAGAATCGAGCTAACTTGAGAGGTCAAAAAGGCTTTCTTAGGAACATGGGTGGTTCTCTTATGGGTACACAAATCTTTTAGACACTTAGCATAAGAAGGAACTTGTTGAATGGCATCTAAAAGAGGAATGTTTATCTTGACTTGTTTAAAAACTTCTAAGATTTGTTCCATTTGGGCCGATTGTTTAGGGCGAATGAGTCTTTGTGGGTAAGGAACCCTTGGCTTGTAAACTTCTTCGTTGGGCTTTTGAGAAATGGGCCCAGGACTAGGTTCACTCATGGACTCACGGACTCTAGAACATTCAGGTTTGTCATGATTAGTGCTAGACAAAGAAGGGTTTGGGTTAGGAATCGACTCCTCATTTTCATTAACGTGCTCACCAACTTTGTTATCCACTTGATTTCCCGACCTTAGAGAAATAATCGCATTAACATTCTCGGGAGGTCTTTGATTGAAAGGAAACTTAGGATTGACCTCGGGTTGACTTGGCAACTTGTTCTTCTCTCGCTCACACAACGTGCTAGCTAATTGACTCAATTGGGCCTCTAACTTAGACACGGCTTGCACATTAGAATGCAAAATTTGCCTATCTTGGGTTAGGGTTGTCATGAAGGTTTGTTGTGATTGAGTCAAATTAGTTTGCGATTTAACTAAGGCTTCCAAACTCTTTTCCAAAGAATTGAGGCGTTTATCTGAATCATTGAAACCGGGAGGATTCAAAGGAGTTTGAATTGGGTTATGACATGAATTTGGACCTTGATTTGGGTAAGAGTTTGGGTTGGGCCTTTGTTGAAAATTTTGTTGAGGAGTTGGAAAAGAATTTGGCCCTTGATTAATTTGAAAATTGGGTTGAGGAACTTGACAATTTTGACCTTGGGTCCATGAGAAATTTGGGTGATTTCTCCACCCGGGATTATAAGTGGGTGCAAACGCGTCATTCCTAGAATTTTGGAACATCGCATTTACTTGTTCAAGTTCGTGCGAAGGTTGGGTTCCGGGGTTAGGAAAATTGTAATTAGGGAGCATCGACATTTGTGGGGGAGATTTACTAGTTTCTAAAGCTTCAAGTCTCCTAGTTAGGGTGGCTAGTTTGGCATCGGTTGCCACATTATTTCCTATCGAAGCAAGCCCCTAGAGCTAGACGACTCGATCGACTTTTTGGGTTCCCTAGTTGACTCCCACAACATCGTCTTTTCCGCTAAATCCTCGAAAAATTCCCACCCTTGGTCCTCATCTTTCTCCATGAATTTGCCTTGGCACATAGACTCTAATAAAGCGGTGGTTTGACTATCTAAGGCCTCGTAAACAATCTTACAAAGTCTCCATTTCTCTATTCCATGGTGGGGGCATTGTGATAAAAGATTTTTGAAACGATCAAAGAATTTCCAAAAAGACTCATTTTCCTTTTGTCGAAATTGATTTATTTCATTTGTAATTCGAGTAGTCTTATGGTTTGGAAAATACTTTTTAAGAAACACTACCACAAACCCCTCCCAAGTGGAAATAGAATTAACGGGAAGACTATACAACCATTTTTTAGCATTTTCTTTTAAAGCGAAGGTGATTAGTCTAAGCCGAATGGAGTCTTCACTCAATTGTTGGAGTTTTTGTAAACCACAAACCTCCTCAAATTCTTGGATAAAAAGGTAGGGATCCTCACCTTCACTCCCTAAAAACTTAGGCAACATACTAATGTGATGTGCCTTAATCTCGAAATTATTCCCATTAACGGGAGGAAGGGTAATGCACGATGGTTGAGCGGAACGGGATGGGTAACAACGGTCTTTAAGAGATAATGTCATGTTTACTATCGGTTCGCTAGCTTCTATGGGTTCGGAGTCCGAAGAGGACGAGGGAATCTCGATTATAGGTCTCACTAATCTAGATGACTCGTTCCTAACCCAAGTAGTTCGCATAAACAAGATAGTAAACACGTAGCAAGTAAGTGCGAAAAATTAAAACACACAAAAGAAAGGGTGTAAAAGAGAAAGAAAAACCTAAATCTAGGGTTCCCTAATAAAAATGAACTAGACCTTGCTCCTAACGTTAAGGACCACCAAAAACTCAATAAATCCAAAATTATTCGGACCGGTTTGGCCAGTGTGGAGCAGGCATTGCCAAGAGGCCAATCTCCGCGCTTGGACACCAAACCTTAATCGGCCAGGTAAGCTTTCGCTTGCCTTAGACACCGAAGAGTCGGAATAATTAAAGATTACCTCGTATTTTAGGTACCTTCCTAATTGAGCGCGAAATCCTAGGGGCTAACGTCTAATTCAATTTTATTAAAAGGCTAGGGAATGCAAAATGAAGAATTAAATTGTTGTGGGCCAAGGAAAGAGTGATGAAATCCCTTCCCTTATCTTATGAGTGGGTTTTGCCCTTAAGATTTATTTAAAATGATGCACCACACAACGGGATAATAAAAGCGATAAACAAATATGGATGCTCTAAACTACGTGTTTTAATCTAGAGAAAAGAAAGAAATTAACGCACCTTAGGGTCCTCCAGCGATCACCACAATTAAAGGTACGAAAATTTAAAAACAAAAATTAAAATCTAAATGATGTGCCCTAAGTGTAAAAATGCATGATGCACAAATATGTATTTCTAACTAATATTTTTGGATTTTAATTTTTAATTTGTTTGTGTTTTTCAATTTTCAAATTTGTTTGTGGTTTTCTAAATAAAAACGAAAAATAAGAGTGGAGAGATACGGGATACCAAAGCAAGCTTCCAAATCCGAGCAAAATTTGTTCACTTTACTCCATCATTCCCGAATATTCCTCCAAATTCCTCGAAATAAAAGCAAAAATAGTGAGAAATAAACTAATCCGAAAGATTAAAAATAAAGGAGCGAAAAATTAATTTTAATCCCCGGCAGCGGCGCCAAAAACTTGATGTGCTAGAAATAATACCTTTAAATCGCAAGTGCACGATCCCGTTTTAGTAATATAAGATTCGTTCCAAGGACTAAATTTATTTTCGCGAAAACTTAATTTTTAACTTAATCAAACTAGGCCAAATTAATATTGAGGGGAATGTTTGATTAATCTAAGTTTAAAACTAAGAAAACAAAGAAATTTTAATTAAATGAAACGGCCATATAAATCCAGGTGTTAAGCGGCAGTGTGGACAAGGTGTTATACTATCAGGACAGAAATTAAAAGGCAGTAAACGTGATTGGCAAAACAGGACGCGCGTGTATGTGCGACAAAACAAAGTGAAATAAAATATTAAATCAGCGCACGTAAAACATATAAGAATTCAATCAGTATAAAACAAATGGAACAAATGGATTCAACAGAGACAGTATTCGAAAGAGTTTAAAAGCACCGTAGACACCTCACCGGAAGTTATGGAGATGCCCGGAATAGCTAAAATCTTACCGGAAAATCAATTTGACCGGAAAATCTAGCCATTCAAAATATAACAAATAAAACCCCACTAACCTCTAAATCAAATTCAACAACAAATTCTACACTAAAGAGCCCCTAAACTACCTATTTTTTTAACAAAACAAGACCCAAATCAAACCAAATCAACTCTAAACTACACCAAATTTCAAATCTAGCCTAAACATAATATTTTCAACATAAACCCACTAACCTCAAGTCAAAATCATAAACTAAAATTTACACCCAAAAGCCCCAAAATCAAGAACAAGGAGAACACCAAATCCTACCAAACTAACTCCAAATCAAACAAAACTTCAAGAAACTAGCTTATCTACCATGTATCTAACAAAAACCCATCAAACTACAAGTTAAAATCAAAATCTAGAATACTAAACCATTGAACCCACTAATAATATTGAGAATTAAAAGGGGCTCAATCTAAATACTAAAAAAATGCAAGCTTAAAACATATAATTAGGCTCCTTTCAATCCACAAGTAATTTTGAGTCTCATGTGGTTAGAGAAAGATTTCATAGCCTAGAAGTAAAAGTAAAGAGCAAGATTTAAGAACAAAAATGAATACTTGTATTGATATAATAAAAGTGTTTACAAATTTAGAGTGCTACTACTAGATCTACTACATAAAAGAGAGGCTACTAAAAAGAGAAAATCCTAGGTTGGTTGAAACATGATGGGGAGATGTGTATTTATAGGGGGAAATTAGGGTAGAAGGGGGTGTAGGTGTCCCATCTAGATGCTTCCTTAAGAATATTCCCCTATGATCCTTTTCTTCCCATCTTTTACTCCTTTTTGCTTTATTCTTTTATTTCTTCAAGCTTTTGCAATTTTCCTAAAAAAAAACAAATAAACAAATAAATAAGTGAGAACAAGCAATAATTAGGCATTTAAAATATATAAAAATATGCACTTATCAAACTCATTCAGGGTTTTGAAATTTAGATGAGACAGTCTCTTATGCCATAGCCAACTGTCATCTGTGCTTGCTTTGCTAAGGAGGCAAGTGATAGATTCAGACTTTACAGAATTGAAGTCAGCTACATACACATTTCCTTTCCTTTGTCCAATCAGAACCACATTGTTGTCATCTTCTTTGGTGACAACACAGGCTGCAGGAGTGAAATTAACTTTGTAACCTTTGTCACAGAGCTGACTGATGCTAAGCAAGTTGTGCTTAAGACCAGACACCAATGCAACTTCATCAATGATGACATTCTCTTTTGCAATCAAGCCATATCCCATAGTATATCCTTTGCTGTCATCTCCAAAGGTGATGCTAGGGCCAGCTTTCTCCACAAACTTTGTGAGCAGGGAGGAATCACCAGTCATGTGCCTGGAGCATCCACTATCCAAGTACCACAAATTCTTCTTGTGGTTTCCCTGCACACATTTCACAAACAGATCAAGTTGATTTTGGTACCCAAATTGCTTTGGGTCCAGATTTGTTAGTCTTAGCAGCCTTTTCCACTTTCTCAACCTTTTCCTTGGATTGAATAGGTTCAATCTTTGGTTTTGGTTGAGAAACTGGAATATCAACTCTGTTTTCAAACACAGGCCTTTGAGACATGCATACATTGTTCATTCCATGCAAATTTGAATGAAATTGAGGCATGTTAAAGGCATTAAAATAAGGATTGAACATATATGGCATGTTAGGCTGGGAATAAGGATTGGAATCAACTTGAAGTTTAATTCTTGACTCGTTTGAGCCCGGAAACAACTTGCTGCTTCATTATTGGCTAGTTTGAAGTTGGAAACAACTTGTAGCTTCATTCCAGACTCCTTTGAAGTTGAAAACAACTTGTAGCTTCATTTTCGGTTGTTTAAAATTAGAATCAACTTGTAGTTTCATTCTTGACTCGTTTAAACATGTAAACAACTTGTTGCTTCATTACTGGCTAGATTGAAGTTGGAGACAACTTGTAGCTTGATTCTATACTCGTTTGATGTTGACACCAACTTCTAGCTTCGTTTTCAGATGTTACAAATTAGAATCAACTTATAGTTTCATTCTTGACTCGTTTAAGTCTATAAACAACTTGTTGCTTCATTATTGGCTAGATTGAAGTTGGAAACAACTTGTAGCTTCATTCCAGACTTGTTTGAAGTTAAAAACAACTTGTAGCTTCATTTCCGGTTGTTTAAAATTAGAATCAACTTGTAGTTTCATTCTTGACTCGTTTAAACCTGTAAACAACTTGTTGCTCCATTATTGGCTAGATTGAAGTTGGAAACAACTTGGAGTTTCATTCCAGACTCGTTTGAAGTTTAAAACAACTTGTAGCTTCATTTTCGGTTGTTTAAAATTAGAATCAACTTGTAGTTTCATTCTTGACCCGTTTGAGCCCGGAAACACCTTGTTGCTTCATTATTGGCTAGATTGAAGTTGGAAACAACTTGTAACTTCATTCCAGACTCGTTTGAAGTTGAAAACAACTTGTAGCTTCATTTTCGGTTGTTTAAAATTAGAATCAACTTGTAATATTATTCTTGACTCGTTTAAGCCTGTAAACAACTTGTTGCTTCGTTATTGGCTAGATTGAAGTTGGAAACAACTTGTAGCTTCATTCTAGACTCGTTTGAATTTGAAAACAACTTGTAGCTTCATTTTCGGTTGTTTAAAATTAGAATCAACTTTTAGTTTCATTCTTGACTCGTTGGAGTCCGGAAACAACTTGTTGCTTCATTATTCGCTAGATTGAAATTGGAAACAACTTGTAGCTTCATTCCAGACTCGTTTGAAGTTGAAAACAAATTGTAGCTTCATTTTCGGTTGTTTAAAATTAAAATCAACTTGTAGTTTCATTCTTGACTCGTTTAAGCATGTAAACAACTTGTTGCTTCATCATTGGCTAGATTGAAGTTGGAAACAACTTGTAGCTCCATTCCAAACTCGTTTGAAGTTGAAAACAACTTGCAGCTTCGTTTTCGGTTGTTAAAATTAGAATCAACTTATAGTTTCATTCTTGATTCGTTTAAGCCTGTAAACAGCTTGTTTCTCCATTATTGTCTAGATTGAAGTTTGAAAAACTTGTAGCTTCATTCCAGACTCGTTTGAAGTCGAAAACAACTTGTAGCTTCATTTTTGGTTGTTTAAAATTAGAATGAACTTGTAGTTTCATTCTTGACCCGTTTGAGCCTGGAAACAACTTGCTGCTTCATTATTGGCTAGTTTGAAGTTGGAAACAACTTGTAGCTTCATTCCAGACTCGTTTGAAGTTGAAAACAACTTGTAGCTTCATTTCCGGTTGTTTAAAATTAGAATCAACTTGTAGTTTCATTCTTGACTCGTTTAAACCTGTAAACAACTTGTTGCTCCATTATTGGCTAGATTGAAGTTGGAAACAACTTGGAGTTTCATTCCAGACTCGTTCGAAGTTTAAAACAACTTGTAGCTTCATTTTCGGTTGTTTAAAATTAGAATCAACTTGTAGTTTCATTCTTGACCCGTTTGAGCCCGGAAACAACTTGTTGCTTCATTATTGGCTAGATTGAAGTTGGAAACAACTTGTAACTTCATTGCAGACTCGTTTGAAGTTGAAAATAACTTGTAGCTTCATTTTCGGTTGTTTAAAATTAGAATCAACTTGTAATTTTATTCTTGACTCGTTTAAGCCTGTAAACAACTTGTTGCTTCATTATTGGCTAGATTGAAGATGGAAACAACTTGTAGCTTCATTCCAGACTCATTTGAATTTGAAAACATCTTGTAGCTTCATTTTCGGTTGTTTAAAATTAGAATCAACTTTTAGTTTCATTCTTGACTCGTTGGAGCCCGGAAACAACTTGTTGCTTCATTATTCGCTAGATTGAAGTTGGAAACAACTTGTAGCTTCATTCCAGACTCGTTTGAAGTTGAAAACAAATTGTAGCTTCATTTTCGGTTGTTTAAAATTAAAATCAACTTGTAGTTTCATTCTTGACTCGTTTAAGCATGTAAACAACTTGTTGCTTTATCATTGGCAAGATTGAAGTTGGAAACAACTTGTAGCTCCATTCCAAACTCGTTTGAAGTTGAAAGCAACTTGTAGCTTCGTTTTCGGTTGTTAAAATTAGACTCAACTTATAGTTGCATTCTTGATTTGTTTAAGCCTGTAAACAGCTTGTTTCTTCATTATTGTCTAGATTGAAGTTTTAAAAACTTGTAGCTTCATTCCAGACTCGTTTGAAGTCGAAAACAACATGTAGCTTCATTTTTGGTTGTTTAAAATTAGAATGAACTTGTAGTTTCATTCTTGACTCGTTTGTGCCTGGAAACAACTTGCTGCTTCATTATTGGCTAGTTTGAAGTTGGAAACAACTTGTAGCTTCATTCCAGACTCGTTTGAAGTTGAAAACAACTTGTAGCTTCATTTTCGGTTGTTTAAAATTAGAATCAACTTGTAGTTTCATTCTTGACTCGTTTGAGCCCGGAAACAACTTGTTGCTTCATTAATCGCTAGATTGAAGTTGGAAACAACTTGTAGCTTCATTTCAGACTCGTTTGAAGTTGAAAACAACTTGTAGCTTCATTTTCGGTTGTTTAAAATTATAATCAACTTGTAGTTTCATTCTTGACTCGTTTAAGCATGTAAACAACTTGTTGCTTCATTACTGGCTAGATTGAAGTTGGCGACAACTTGTAGCTTCATTCTAGACTCGTTTGATGTTGAAACCAACTTCTAGCTTCGTTTCGGATGTTACAAATTAGAATCAACTTATAGTTTCATTCTTGACTCGTTTAAGCCTATAAACAACTTGTTGCTTCATTATTGGCTAGATTGAAGTTGGAAACAACTTGTAGCTTCATTCCAGACTTGTTTGAAGTTAAAAACAACTTGTAGCTTCATTTCCGGTTGTTTAAAATTAGAATCAACTTGTAGTTTCATTCTTGACTCGTTTAAGCCTGTAAACAACTTGTTGCTTCATTATTGGCCAGATTGAAGTTAAAAAAACTTGGAACTTCATTCTAGACTCGTTTGAAGTTTAAAACAACTTGTAGCTTCATTTTCGGTTGTTTAAAATTAGAATCAACTTGTAGTTTCATTCTTGACCCGTTTGAGCCCGGAAATAACTTGTTGCTTCATTATTGGCTGGATTGAAGTTGGAAACAACTTGTAACTTCATTCTAGACTCGTTTGAAGTTGAAAACAACTTGTAGCTTCATTTTCGGTTGTTTAAAATTAGAATCAACTTGTAATTTTATTATTGACTCGTTTAAGCCTGTAAACAACTTGTTGTTTCATTATTGGCTAGATTGAAGTTGGAAATAACTTGTAGCTTCATTCCAGACTCGTTTGAATTTGAAAACAACTTGTAGCTTCATTTTCGGTTCTTTAAAATTAGAATCAACTTTTAGTTTCATTCTTGACTCGTTGGAGCCCGGAAACAACTTGTTGCTTCATTATTCGCTAGATTGAAGTTGGAAACAACTTGTAGCTTCATTCTAGACTCGTTTGAAGTTGAAAACAAATTGTAGCTTCATTTTCGGTTGTTTAAAATTAGAATCAACTTGTAGTTTCATTCTTGACTCGTTTAAGCATGTAAACAACTTGTTACTTCATCATTGGCTAGATTGAAGTTGGAAACAACTTGTAGCTCCATTCCAAACTCGTTTGAAGTTGAAAACAACTTGTAGCTTCGTTTTCGGTTGTTAAAAATTAGTTACAACTTGTAGTTTCATTCTTGACTCGTTCCAGCCCGGAAACAACTTGTTGCTTCATTATTCGCTAGATTGAAGTTGGAAACAACTTGTAGCTTCATTTCAGACTCGTTTGAAGTTGAAAACAACTTGTAGCTTCATTTTCAGTTGTTTAAAATTAGAATCAACTTGTAGTTTCATTCTTGACTCGTTTTAGCATGTAAACAACTTGTTGCTTCATTACTGGCTAGATTGAAGTTGGAGACAACTTGTAGCTTCATTCTAGACCCGTTTGAAGTTGAAACCAACTTCTAGCTTCGTTTTCGGATGTTACAAATTAGAATCAACTTATAGTTTCATTCTTGACTCGTTTAAGCCTATAAACAACTTGTTGCTTCATTATTGGCTAGATTGAAGTTGGAAACAACTTGTAGCTTCTTTCCAGACTTGTTTGAAGTTAAAAACAACTTGTAGCTTCATTTCCGGTTGTTTAAAATTAGAATCAACTTGTACTTTCATTCTTGACTCGTTTAAGCCTGTAAACAACTTATTGCTTCATTATTGGCCAGATTGAAGTTGGAAACAACTTGGAGCTTCATTCCAGACTCGTTTGAAGTTTAAAACAACTTGTAGCTTCATTTTCGGTTGTTTAAAATTAGAATCAACTTGTAGTTTCATTCTTGACCCGTTTGAGCCCGGAAATAACTTGTTGCTTCATTATTGGCTGGATTGAAGTTGGAAACAACTTGTAACTTCATTCTAGACTCGTTTGAAGTTGAAAACAACTTGTAGCTTCATTTTCAGTTGTTTAAAATTAGAATCAACTTGTAATTTTATTATTGACTCGTTTAAGCCTATAAACAACTTGTTGTTTCATTATTGGCTAGATTGAAGTTGGAAACAACTTGTAGCTTCATTCCAGACTAGTTTGAATTTGAAAACAACTTGTAGCTTCATTTTCGGTTCTTTAAAATTAGAATCAACTTTTAGTTTCATTCTTGACTCGTTGGAGCCCGGAAACAACTTGTTGCTTCATTATTCGCTAGATTGAAGTTGGAAACAACTTGTAGCTTCATTCCAGACTCGTTTGAAGTTGAAAACAAATTATAGCTTCATTTTCGGTTGTTTAAAATTAGAATTAACTTGTAGTTTCATTCTTGACTCATTTAAGCATGTAAACAACTTGTTACTTCATCATTGGCTAGATTGAAGTTGGAAACAACTTGTAGCTCCATTCCAAACTCGTTTGAAGTTGAAAACAACTTGTAGCTTCGTTTTCGGTTGTTAAAAATTAGTTACAACTTGTAGTTTCATTCTTGACTCGTTTAAGCATGTAAACAACTTGTTGCTTCATTACTGGCTAGATTGAAGTTGGAGACAACTTGTAGCTTCATTCTAGACCCGTTTGAAGTTGAAACCAACTTCTAGCTTCGTTTTCGGATGTTACAAATTAGAATCAACTTATAGTTTCATTCTTGACTCGTTTAAGCCTATAAACAACTTGTTGCTTCATTATTGGCCAGATTGAAGTTGGAAACAACTTGTAGCATCATTCCAGACTTGTTTGAAGTTAAAAACAACTTGTAGCTTCATTTCCGGTTGTTTAAAATTAGAATCAACTTGTAGTTTCATTCTTGACTCGTTTAAGTCTGTAAACAACTTGTTGCTTCATTATTGGCTAGATTGAAGTTGGAAACAACTTGGAGCTTCATTCCAGACTCGTTCGAAGTTTAAAACAAATTGTAGCTTCATTTTCGGTTGTTTAAAATTAGAATCAACTTGTAGTTTCATTCTTGACCCGTTTGAGCCCGGAAACAACTTGTTGCTTCATTATTGGCTAGATTGAAGTTGGAAACAACTTGTAACTTCATTCCAGACTCGTTTGAAGTTGAAAACAACTTGTAGCTTCATTTTCGGTTGTTTAAAATTAGAATCAACTAGTAATTTTATTCTTGACACGTTTAAGCCTGTAAACAACTTGTTGCTTCATTATTGGCCAGATTGAAGTTGGAAACAACTTGTAGCATCATTCCAGACTTGTTTGAAGTTAAAAACAACTTGTAGCTTCATTTCCGGTTGTTTAAAATTAGAATCAACTTGTAGTTTCATTCTTGGCTCGTTTAAGTCTGTAAACAACTTGTTGCTTCATTATTGGCTAGATTGAAGTTGGAAACAACTTGGAGCTTCATTCCAGACTCGTTCGAAGTTTAAAACAAATTGTAGCTTCATTTTCGGTTGTTTAAAATTAGAATCAACTTGTAGTTTCATTCTTGACCCGTTTGAGCCCAGAAACAACTTGTTGCTTCATTATTGGCTAGATTGAAGTTGGAAACAACTTGTAACTTCATTCCAGACTCGTTTGAAGTTGAAAACAACTTGTAGCTTCATTTTCGGTTGCTTAAAATTAGAATCAACTTGTAATTTTATTCTTGACACGTTTAAGCCTGTAAACAACTTGTTGCTTCATTATTGGCTAGATTGAAGTTGGAAACAACTTGTAGCATCATTCCAGACTTGTTTGAAGTTCAAAAACAACTTGTAGCTTCATTTCCGGTTGTTTAAAATTAGAATCAACTTGTAGTTTCATTCTTGGCTCATTTAAGTCTGTAAACAACTTGTTGCTTCATTATTGGCTATATTGAAGTTGGAAACAACTTGGAGCTTCATTCCAGACTCGTTCGAAGTTTAAAACAAATTGTAGCTTCATTTTCGGTTGTTTAAAATTAGAATCAACTTGTAGTTTCATTCTTGACCCGTTTGAGCCCAGAAACAACTTGTTGCTTCATTATTGGCTAGATTGAAGTTGGAAACAACTTGTAACTTCATTCCAGACTCGTTTGAAGTTGAAAACAACTTGTAGCTTCATTTTCGGTTGCTTAAAATTAGAATCAACTTGTAATTTTATTCTTGACACGTTTAAGCCAGTAAACAACTTGTTGCTTCATTATTGGCTAGATTGAAGTTGGAAACAACTTGTAGCTTCATTCCAGACTCGTTTGAATTTGAAAACAACTTGTAGCTTCATTTTCGGTTCTTTAAAATTAGTTTCATTCTTGACTCGTTGGAGCCCGGAAACAACTTGTTGCTTCATTATTCGCTAGATTGAAGTTGGAAACAACTTGTAGCTTCATTCCGGACTCGTTTTAAGTTGAAAACAAATTGAAGCTTCATTTTCGGTTGTTTAAAATTAGAATCAACTAGTAGTTTCATTCTTGACTCGTTTAAGCATGTAAACAACTTGTTGCTCCATCATTGGCTAGATTGAAGTTGGAAACAACTTGTAGCTCCATTCCAAACTCGTTTGATTTTGAAAACAACTTGTAGCTTCGTTTTCGGTTGTTAAAAATTAGTTACAACTTATAGTTTCATTCTTGATTCGTTTAAGCCTGTAAACAACTTGTTTCTTCAGTATTGTCTAGATTAAAGATTGAAACAACTTGTAGCTTCATTCCAGACTCGTTTGAAGTTGAAAACAACTTGTAGCTTCATTTTCGGTTGTTTAAAATTAGAATGAACTTGTAGTTTCATTCTTGACTCGTTTGAGCCCGGAAACAACTTGCTGCTTCATTATTGGCTAGTTTGAAGTTGGAAACGACTTGTAGCTTCATTCCAGACTCGTTTGAAGTTGAAAACAACTTGTTGTTTCATTTTCGGTTGTTTAAAATTAGAATTAACTTGTAGTTTCATTCTTGACTCGTTTGAGAATGGAAAGAACTTGTTGCTTCATTATTCGCTAGATTGAAGTTGGAAACAACTTGTAGCTTCATTCAAGACTCGTTTGAAGTTGAAAACAAATTGTAGCTTCATTTTTGGTTGTTTAAAACTAGAATCAACTTGTAGTTTCATTCTTGACTCGTTTGAGCCCGGAAACAACTTGCTGCTTCATTTTTCGCTAGATTGAAGTTGGAAACAACTTGTAGTTTCATTCTAGACTCGTTTGAAGTTGAAAACAAATTGTAGCTTCATTTTCGGTTGTTTAAAATTAGAATCAACTTGTAGTTTCATTTTTGACTCGTTTAAGCATGTAAACAACTTGTTGCTTCATCATTGGCTAGATTGAAGTTGAAAACAACTTTTAGCTTCATTCCAGACTCGTTTGAAGTAGAAAACAACTTGTAGCTTCATTTTCGGTTGTTTAAAATTAGAATCAACTTGTAATTTTATTTTTGACTCGTTTAAGCCTATAAACAACTTGTTGCTTCATTATTGGCTAGATTGAAGTTGGAAACAACTTGTAGCTTCATTCCAGACTCGTTTGAATTTGAAAACAACTTGTAGCTTCATTTTCGGTTGTTTAAAATTAGAATCAACTTGTAGTTTCATTCTTGACCCGTTTATGCCCGGAAACAACTTGTTGATTCATTATTGGCTGGATTGAAGTTGGAAACAACTTGTAACTTCATTCCAGACTCGTTTGAAGTTGAAAACAACTTGTAGCTTCATTTTCGGTTGTTTAAAATTAGAATCAACTTGTAGTTTCATTCTTGACTCGTTTAAGCATGTAAACAACTTGTTGCTTCATCATTGGCTAGATTGAAGTTGGAAACAACTTTTAGCTCCATTCCATACTCGTTTGAAGTTGAAAACAACTTGTAGCTTCATTTTCGGTTGTTTAAAATTAGAATCAACTTGTAGTTTCATTCTTGAATCGTTTAAGCATGTAAACAACTTGTTGCTTCATTACTGGCTCGATTGAAGTTGGAGACAACTTGTAGCTTCATTCTAGACTCGTTTGAAGTTGAAACCAACTTCTAGCTTCGTTTTCGGATGTTACAAATTAGAATCAACTTATAGTTTCATTCTTGACTCGTTTAAGCCTATAAACAACTTGTTGCTTCATTATTGGCTAGATTGAAGTTGGAAACAACTTGTAGCTCCATTCCAAACTCGTTTGATTTTGAAAACAACTTGTAGCTTCGTTTTCGGTTGTTAAAAATTAGTTACAACTTATAGTTTCATTCTTGATTCGTTTAAGCCTGTAAACAACTTGTTTCTTCAGTATTGTCTAGATTAAAGATTGAAACAACTTGTAGCTTCATTCCAGACTCGTTTGAAGTTGAAAACAACTTGTAGCTTCATTTTCGGTTGTTTAAAATTAGAATGAACTCGTAGTTTCATTCTTGACTCGTTTGAGCCCGGAAACAACTTGCTGCTTCATTATTGGCTAGTTTGAAGTTGGAAACGACTTGTAGCTTCATTCCAGACTCGTTTGAAGTTGAAAACAACTTGTTGTTTCATTTTCGGTTGTTTAAAATTAGAATTAACTTGTAGTTTCATTCTTGACTCGTTTGAGACCGGAAAGAACTTGTTGCTTCATTATTCGCTAGATTGAAGTTGGAAACAACTTGTAGCTTCATTCAAGACTCGTTTGAAGTTGAAAACAAATTGTAGCTTCATTTTTGGTTGTTTAAAACTAGAATCAACTTGTAGTTTCATTCTTGACTCGTTTGAGCCCGGAAACAACTTGCTGCTTCATTTTTCGCTAGATTGAAGTTGGAAACAACTTGTAGTTTCATTCTAGACTCGTTTGAAGTTGAAAACAAATTGTAGCTTCATTTTCGGTTGTTTAAAATTAGAATCATCTTGTAGTTTCATTTTTGACTCGTTTAAGCATGTAAACAACTTGTTGCTTCATCATTGGCTAGATTGAAGTTGAAAACAACTTTTAGCTTCATTCCAGACTCGTTTGAAGTAGAAAACAACTTGTAGCTTCATTTTCGGTTGTTTAAAATTAGAATCAACTTGTAATTTTATTCTTGACTCGTTTAAGCCTATAAACAACTTGTTGCTTCATTATTGGCTAGATTGAAGTTGGAAACAACTTGTAGCTTCATTCCAGACTCGTTTGAATTTGAAAACAACTTGTAGCTTCATTTTCGGTTGTTTAAAATTAGAATCAACTTGTAGTTTCATTCTTGACCCGTTTGAGCCCGGAAACAACTTGTTGATTCATTATTGGCTGGATTGAAGTTGGAAACAACTTGTAACTTCATTCCAGACTCGTTTGAAGTTGAAAACAACTTGTAGCTTCATTTTCGGTTGTTTAAAATTAGAATCAACTTGTAGTTTCATTCTTGACTCGTTTAAGCATGGAAACAACTTGTTGCTTCATCATTGGCTAGATTGAAGTTGGAAACAACTTGTAGCTCCATTCCAAACTCGTTTGATTTTGAAAACAACTTGTAGCTTCGTTTTCGGTTGTTAAAATTAAAATCAACTTGTAATTTTATTCTTGACTCGTTTAAGCCTGTAAACAACTTGTTGCTTCATTATTGGCTAGATTGAAGTTGGAAACAACTTGTAGCTTCATTCGAGACTCGTTTGAATTTGAAAACAACTTGTAGCTTCATTTTTGGTTATTTAAAATTAGAATCAACTTGTATGTTCATTCTTGACCCGTTTGAGCCCGGAAACAACTTGTTGATTCATTATTGGCTGGATTGAAGTTGGAAACAACTTGTAACTTCATTCCAGACTAGTTTGAAGTTAAAAACAACTTGTAGCTTCATTTTCGGTTGTTTAAAATTAGAATCAACTTGTAATTTTATTCTTGACTCGTTTAAGCCTGTAAACAACTTGTTGCTTCATTATTGGCTAGATTGAAGTTGGAAACAACTTGTAGCTTCATTCCAGACTCGTTTGAATTTGAAAACAACTTGTAGCTTCATTTCGGTTCTTTAAAATTAGAATCAACTTTTAGTTTTATTCTTGACTTGTTGGAGCCCGGAAACAACTTGTTGCTTCATTATTGGCTAGATTGAAGTTGGAAACAACTTGTAGCTTCATTCCAGACTCGTTTGAAGTTGAAAACAAATTGTAGCTTCATTTTCGGTTGTTTAAAATTAGAATCAACTTGTAGTTTCATTCTTGACTCGTTTAAGCATGTAAACAACTTGTTGCTTCATCATTGGCTAGATTGAAGTTGGAAACAACTTTTATCTCCATTCCATACTCGTTTGAAGTTGAAAACAACTTGTAGCTTCATTTTCGGTTGTTTAAAATTAGAATCAACTTGTAGTTTCATTCTTGAATCGTTTAAGCATATAAACAACTTGTTGCTTCATTACTGGCTCGATTGAAGTTGGAGACAACTTGTAGCTTCATTCTAGACTCGTTTGAAGTTGAAACCAACTTCTAGCTTCGTTTTCGGATGTTACAAATTAGAATCAACTTATAGTTTCATTCTTGACTCGTTTAAGCCTGTAAACAACTTGTTGCTTCATCATTGGCTAGATTGAAGTTGGAAACAACTTGGAGCTTCATTCCAGACTCGTTCGAAGTTTAAAACAACTTGTAGCTTCATTTTCGGTTGTTTAAAATTAAAATCAACTTGTAGTTTCATTCTTGACCCGTTTGAGCCCGGAAACAACTTGTTGCTTCATTATTGGCTCGATTGAAATTGGAAACAACTTGTACCTTCATTCCAGACTCGTTTGAAGTTGAAAACAACTTGTAGCTTCATTTTCGGTTGTTTAAAATTAGAATCAACTTGTAGTTTCATTCTTGAATCGTTTAAGCATGTAAACAACTTGTTGCTTCATTACTGGCTCGATTGAAGTTGGAGACAACTTGTAGCTTCATTCTAGACTCGTTTGAAGTTGAAACCAACTTCTAGCTTCGTTTTCAGATGTTACAAATTAGAATCAACTTATAGTTTCATTCTTGACTCGTTTAAGCCTATAAACAACTTGTTGCTTCATTATTGGCTAGATTGAAGTTGGAAACAACTTGTAGTTTCATTCCAGAATCGTTTGAAGTGGAAAACAACTTGTAGCTTCATTTCCGGTTGTTTAAAATTAGAATGAACTTGTAGTTTCATTCTTGACACGTTTGAGCCCGGAAACAAGTTGCTGCTTCATTATTGGCTAGATTGAAGTTGGAAAACAACTTGTAGCTTCATTCCAGACTCGTTTGAAGTTGAAAACAACTTGTAGCTTCATTTTCGGTTGTTTAAAATTAGAATCAACTTGTAGTTTCATTCTTGACTCGTTTAAGCCTGTAAACAACTTGTTGCTTCATCATTGGCTAGATTGAAGTTGGGAACAACTTGGAGCTTCATTCCAGACTCGTTCGAAGTTTAAAACAACTTGTAGCTTCATTTTCGGTTGTTTAAAATTAGAATCAACTTGTAGTTTCATTCTTGACCCGTTTGAGCCCGGAAACAACTTGTTGCTTCATTATTCGCTCAACTTCTAGCTTCGTTTTCGAATGTTACAAATTAGAATCAACTTATAGTTTCATTCTTCACTCGTTTAAGCATGTAAACAACTTGTTGCTTCATTATTGGCTAGATTGAAGTTGGAAACAACTTGTAGCTTCATTCAAGACTCGTTTGAAGGTACAAGTTGTTTTCAACTTCCAACGAGTCTGAAATGAACTTACAAGTTGTTTCCAACTTCATTATTGGCTAGATTGAAGTTGGAAACAACTTGTAGCTTCATTTCCGGTTGTTTAAAATTAGAATGAACTTGTAGTTTCATTCTTGACATGTTTGAGCCCGGAAACAAGTTGCTGCTTCATTATTGGCTAGATTGAAGTTGGAAAACAACTTGTAGCTTCATTCCAGACTCGTTTGAAGTTGAAAACAACTTGTAGCTTCATTTTCGGTTGTTTAAAATTAAAATCAACTTGTAGTTTCATTCTTGACTCGTTTAAGCATGTAAACAACTTGTTGCTTCATTATTGGCTAGATTGAAGTTGGAAACAACTTGTTGCTTCATTCCAGACTCGTTTGAAGTTGAAAACAACTTCTAGCTTCGTTTTCGGATGTTACAAATTAGAATCAACTTATAGTTTCATTCTTGACTCGTTTAAGCATGTAAACAACATGTTGCTTCATTATTGGCTAGATTGAAGTTGGAAACAACTTGTAGTTTCATTCCAGACTCGTTTGAAGTTGAAAACAACTTCTAGCTTCGTTTTCGGATGTTACAAATTAGAATCAACTTATAGTTTCATTCTTGACTCGTTTAAGCGTGTAAACAACTTGTTGCTTCATTATTGGCTAGATTGAAGTTGGAAACAACTTGTAGCTTCATTCAAGACTCGTTTGAAGTTAAAAACAACTTGTAGCTTCATTTCCGCTTGTTTAAAATTAGAATCAACTTGTAGTTTCATTCTTGACCCGTTTGAGCCCGGAAACAACCTGTTGCTTCATTATTGGCTAGATTGAAGTTGGAAACAACTTGTAGCTTCATTCCAGACTCGTTTGAATGAAAACAACTTGTAGCTTCATTTTTGGTTGTTTAAAATTAGAATCAACTTGTAATTTTATTCTTGACTCGTTTAAGCCTGTAAACAACTTGTTGCTTCATTATTGGCTAGATTGAAGTTGGAAACAACTTGTAGCTTCATTCCAGACTCGTTTGAATTTGAAAACAACTTGTAGCTTCATTTTCGGTTGTTTAAAATTAGAATCAAATTTTAGTTTAATTCTTGACTCGTTTGAGCCCGGAAACAACTTGTTGCTTCATTATTAGCTAGATTGAAGTTGGAAACAACTTGTAGCTTCATTCTAGACACGTTTGAAGTTGAAAACAACTTGTAGCTTCATTTTTGGTTGTTTAAAATTATAATCAACTTTTAATTTTATTCTTGACTCGTTTAAGCCTGTAAACAACTTGTTGCTTCATTATTGGCTAGATTGAAGTTGGAAACAACTTGTAGCTTCATTCCAGACTCGTTTGAATTTGAAAACAACTTGTAGCTTCATTTTCGGTTGTTTAAAATTAGAATCAAATTTTAGTTTAATTCTTGACTCGTTTGAGCCCGGAAACAACTTGTTGCTTCATTATTGGCTAGATTGAAGTTGGAAACAACTTGTAGCTTCATTCTAGACACGTTTGAAGTTGAAAACAACTTGTAGCTTCATTTTTGGTTGTTTAAAATTATAATCAACTTTTAATTTTATTCTTGACTCGTTTAAGCCTGTAAACAACTTGTTGCTTCATTATTGGCTAGATTGAAGTTGGAAACAACTTGTAGCTTCATTCCAGACTCGTTTGAAGTTGAAAACAACTTGTAGCTTCATTTTCGGTTGTTTAAAATTAGAATGAACTTGTAGTTTCATTCTTGACTCGTTTGAGCCCGGAAACAACTTGCTGCTTCATTATTGGCTAGTTTGAAGTTGGAACCAACTTGTAGCTTCATTCCAGACTCGTTTGAAGTCGAAAACAACTTGTAGCTTCATTTTCGGTTGTTTAAAATTAGAATAAGCTTGTAGTTTCATTCTTGACTCGTTTGAGCCCGGAAACAACTTGCTGCTTCATTATTGGCTAGATTGAAGTTGGAAACAACCTGTAGCTTCATTCCAGACTCGTTTGAAGTTGAAAAAAAATTGTAGCTTCATTTTCGGTTGTTTAAAATTAGAATCAACTTGTAGTTTCATTCTTGACTCGTTTAAGCATGTAAACAACTTGTTGCTTCATTATTGGCTAGATTGAAGTTGGAAACAACTTGTTGCTTCATTCCAGACTCGTTTGAAGTTGAAAACAACTTCTAGCTTCGTTTTCGGATGTTACAAATTAGAATTAACTTATAGTTTCATTCTTGACTCGTTTAAGCATGTAAACAACTTGTTGCTTCATTATTGGCTAGATTGAAATTGGAAACAACTTGTAGCTTCATTCCAGACTCGTTTGAAGTTAAAAACTGAAAGGCATATGTTAAGCCTATTTGTATTTAAATGGAATCAACTCAACTCTGATAAAAAAGCAAGTAAATAGCAAGTACTTTATCCGGAATCCGTATGAAGAACGTCAAATGATTTATTGAAGATTTTATGTCAGAAGAATTTCAGGATGTTGCTGCAAACCACTGGAAGAAGTTCATTAATATGATCAAGCCTCAGTGTACAAATAATCTTTTGTAGCACGTCCAGAAGATCAGAAGGTATAAAGTTTCAATACTTTATTTATTCAGAAGATTCCATTATTGTGTCTACAAATGAAGAAGAACTAAGAAGAAGAAGAATCGACGAACAAGTCACAGCTTAATTGTTTAAATGACAAGGAATATTTAATTGAGCTAGGTACATATGAACCAGACAGTACATTGGTGTATCAGCTCATCAGATTAAATATTCTACGGCAAAAGAAAGTGGCCGTTCATTCAAGTCGATGATCTTAATTGTTTACAGAAGACTGAAGACTCTGAAGAAGAAGAAAAGGGATAATTGATTATCTAATTATTTAATCCACTTCTCAAAATAATTATATATGATGTGTAATTTATTTATTGAATTAATTCTATCTCGAATTAATTTAATTTATGAATTTATGCATTTAATATAATTAAGTGGATATTAATTGGTTAATTAATTAAAAGAAATAAGGGTTTGTCTTGTTGGATCAAAAGGAAAGACAATTGCTATGGTTGTTTTAAGAAATAACAAGGTAAGACAATCAAACAGATTATCTTACCGTGCCATTTCCCTCCTCCAACACACGGTAAGACAATCTCTGGAATTGTCTTACCGTGCCCTTTTTTTGTCTTACCGTGTGGATGGCAAGACAATCATTCTGATTGTCTTACCGTGTGGCTACCATGACAATCAGGATGATTGTCTTACCGTTTGGAGTGTAAGACAATCCTACAGATTGTCTTACCGTGCCCTGATTGTCTTACCGTGCCCCTGGGATTGTCTCACCACTTCAGATTGTCTTTCTAAGCTATAGACAATGCTTATGATTGTCTTACCTTATGTTTTTCAGCAAGACAAAGTGACAAATTGTCATAGCAACCACTAGATTGTCTTTGCCACCATTGTCTTGCCTAGTTCTTGAGATTTGCCTATAAATATGGCTCATTCTCATTCATTTCAAAGTGTTCAAAGTGCTTGTAAGCTTTCAAGTTGTGCTAAACTTGCTATTTTGATCATTCGGTTGTTTTGTTCCGCTGAGTTAGAACACTTTCTGTCAAATTTATTCTACGAACTAGTGGACATTAAATCGAACCATATTAATTATATAACGACTTCCACATTGTTATATTAATTAATTAAAATCTGATTAACAATTTTATATTCAATCAGATTATTCCGCCGCGATTATTTTTAAGTGACGATTGTATTCAACCCCCCCCCCCTTTCTACAATCGTTCCAGGACCTAACAATTGGCATCAGAGCGGTTGATACCATTTTACCGTATCAGATTCTATACACACTCTGTAACGTTCAAATATTTTTTATTCGAATTAATTTTATTCCAAAAATTAATTTTGATTAAAAATATTTTTCATTCAAAAATCCATTTCTCATCCAAACACTATTCACTTTAAATCCTTAAAAAATGAGTACCCAAAAGATTAGTAGCATTAAAATCCCACCGTTCAGCAAAGAACACTTTGGCCTATGGAAGAGGCATATGTTGTTGTTCCTTCGCACCGCCAACAGAAAATATATCGGGAATTTAAACAAGGGTGTTTCTACTCCGATGAACGTCATATTAGCACACGAAGAAGATGGTGTGTTAATACCTCATCAGACTATTCCGAAAGAACTTTGTGAGTACACAGATGAAGAGAATGAACAGATGAACTTAGATGACGCTCTTCAACTGATTTTAGTTGAATCCCTAGATCCTGTTATGTACAATGCTGTTGTTAATTGTACGAACGCCAAGCAAATCTGGGATACACTGGAGATTATAAATGAAGGCTCAGAAGAAGTTAGGGAAAACAAGAAAGAGATACTGATGGCTCAGTATGAACAGTTTGGTTCCAATCCCGGAGAAGGGATTTCAGAAGTATTTATCAGACTCAATAATCTGATTAATAATTTAAGTCTGAATGGGAAATACTAAGACAAGAAAGAGGTCAACATGAAGTTTCTCTTAACCCTTCCCGAACATCTGGAACACAGAATCACTGCCATCAGGGAAAGTAGAGATCTGAATGAGATTTCTCTGGAGAGACTCTACGGAGTTTTGAAAACTTATGAAGTCGAGCAGGTTCAAAGTAAGCAGAGATATGGCTGGGGTAAAACACTGAACCATTCGAGAGCTCTAGTTGTTGAATCACCTACACCGGAAGAAAAGAAGGATGTTGTTGTTCCTTCTAAGACCACTCAGGAATTTGTTGTACCTGAGATGGGTCAGACTGCTTCTTCCAGTGGTGACGAAGAGTTCTATACAATGGAAGAGCTAGAAAAGTTAGAAGATCAATCTCTATCATTTTTTGCCAAGAAGTTTGGAAACATGAGATTCAGGAAGAACCCCTCCTACAAGTACAAACCTACTGTCAACAGGTTTCAAAAAGGAGGTTACTCATCTTCTACGAGCAAAGGAGGATACAAGACTGGGATGGTTGATAGAAGCAAGTTCAAATGCTTCAACTGTGGTGAATCTGGACACTTCGCAACTGAATGCAAACAGCCCAAGGTTCAAGGAAAGAGAAAGGATTCGTACGACGAGCTGAAGCAGAAGTATGATGCATTGGTTCGAAAGCATCAGGGTACTTCTGGAGGTCAAAGCTTCAAAAGCAAATCATATCTGGCAGAAGGGAAAAGCTGGGATGATACAGATAGTGATGAAGAAGAGCAGATTGGGAATGTTGCTCTTATGGCTAATGCTGGAGGAAGATATGCCTTAGTCATTGTGGATGACTTCTCGAAATTTACTTGGGTTTATTTCCTGGCTTCTAAGGATGAAACCCCGTTGACAGTTATTGATCATATAAAGTCAGTTGAATTGGAAAAGGGTGTGCCAGTGAAAGATGTAAGGTCAGATAATGGCACGGAATTCAAGAATCAAACCCTAATCAACTTTTACTCTGAAAAGGGAATTAGAAGGCAGTATTCTGCACCAAGGACTCCTCAGCAGAATGGAGTCGTCGAAAGAAAGAATCGTACATTGATTGAAGCTGCAAGGACTATGATTGCTGAAGCAAAGCTTCCACTGTACTTTTGGGCTGAAGCTGTGTCTACTGCCTGCTATACCCAGAATCAAACTTTGATCAATAAAGATCATATGAAAACTCCATTTCATTTGTATAAAGACAAGAAACCATACGTCAAACATCTTCATGTCTTTGGAGCCAAGTGTTTTGTTCTCAAGGATGGTGAAGAGAACTTGAACAAGTTTGAGCCAAAGGCATCTGAAGCAATTTTTGTTGGTTATACAATAAGTGCTTATAGAGTTTTTGTAATTGATAATCTGTCAGTGAAAGTTAGTGTCAATGTTACATTTGATGACACTAAACTTCCAAGTATACAATCTGCTGATCCATCTGAATCTCTGAAGTTTGACAACTATCCAGATTCTGATTCAGATGATGATGTGCCACCTGAGGTTGCAACAGGTGATGACAACAATGATGATAATGATCCAGGCAATGGTGGAGGAAATGGCAATAATGCTAGAGATTCCACTGATGCTAGTGGTGGATCATCAAGTCAACCTGGCAACAACTCAGGGGGAGCTGGTGGATCAACTAGTCATACACATCAGCTTACTGACAATACAACTGAATCATCTAGGACACAACTTCCAAGGGAAAGGATTTGGAGCAGAGATCATCCCTTTGATCTTATAATTGGTGATCCTGATGTTGGTGTAAGGACTAGAAGTGCTACGACAAATGATTGTCTATTTTCTGGTTTTCTATCACAATTAGAACCAAAGAAAGTAGATGAAGCACTTGCTGATCCTGATTGGGTTCTTGCCATGCAAGAAGAACTCAATCAATTTGAGAGACAAGAAGTCTGGGCCCTAGTTCCAAGGCCAGATGGGTCTTCCGTAACAAGTTAGATGGTGATGGCATTGTTGTAAGAAACAAAGCCAGACTGGTCGCAAAGGGTTATTCTCAAGAAGAAGGAATTGATTATGATGAAACCTATGCTCCAGTTGCTCGTCTTGAAGCCATCAGAATATTCCTTGCATTTGTTGCACACTCCAACTTCAAAGTTTATCAGATGGATGTGAAGAGTGCATTTCTGAATGGAAAGCTAGAAGAAGAAGTATATCTGGAACAACCCCCTGGCTTTGAAAATCCAGAATTTGCTGATTTTGTTTACTTATTATTCAAAGCTGTCTATGGGCTCAAGCAGTCACCAAGGACATGGTATGACACTCTTTCTGAGTTTTTAATTGAAAACAATTTCACTAGAGGTGTCATAGACAAAACTCTCTTTTACAAATTGCATGATAATAATATGATATTTGTTCAAATATATGTTGATGATATTATATTTGGTTCCACTAACGATAACTTGTACAAGAGGTTTGCTAAGTTAATGCAGAGCAATTATGAAATGAGTATGATGGGTGAGCTGTCCTACTTTCTTGGTCTTCAAGTAAGCCAAAAGGAAGATGGCATTTTCATTTGCCAATCAAAGTATGTCAGAGATCTTTTACGAAAGTACAAACTGGAAGACTCTTCTCCGGCAAAGACACCCATGGCCAGTGCCACAAAGCTTGACCAGGATAAATCTGGTAAGATTGTTGATATCTCAAGCTATCGAGGTATGATTGGCTCTTTACTCTATCTCACTGCTAGTAGACCAGATATTATGTTTGCAACATGTTTGTGTGCTAGGTTCCAAGCTGATCCTAAAGAATCACATCTTATAGCCGTGAAAAGAATCTTTAGATATCTTAAGGGTACACCTGGTTTAGGTATTTGGTACCCTAAGAATACTGGTTTTGACTTAACCGACTATACAGATTCTGATTATGCAGGATGCAGGATTGATAGGAAAAGTACGTCTGGAAGCTGTCAATTTCTAGGACGTCGATTGGTTTCCTGGTACAGCAAGAAGCAGCATTCAGTGTCTACTTCTACTGCTGAAGCTGAGTATATAGCTGCTGGAAGCTGCTGTGCTCAGATACTGTGGATCAGGAACCAATTGAATGATTATGGTATTTCTGTCGACAAAATTCCAATATTTTGTGACAATACAAGTGCCATAGCCATTTCCAACAATCCGGTTCAACATTCCAGAACCAAGCACATAGATATCAGGTATCATTTTATTCGAGAACATGTCATGAATGGTACGGTGGTGTTACATTTTGTGCCCACGGCTGATCAAATCGCTGACATCTTCACTAAACCACTTGATGAATCCACTTTCTCTAAGTTGGTTTGTGAACTAGGGTTGTTAAATATGACATGATTCTCTTTGTATATATTTTTAATATACTTTATATGTTTTTATATAATTTTGTGAATTTTCTGTGTAATTATAAGTATTTTATTAGATTTTATATGATTGTCTGTATATTATTTGATAATTATCTGTGTAATTATGCATGTTCATATGTTTGCCTGTATTTTTCTAAATGCCTGCATACTCCCTTGTATTATTTTCTATGCATTTAGATAATTATTTGTATTTATTTTGTATTTTTCAAAATTAATTAAGCATAAATATTTGAATTTAAGTTAATTCATTTTTATGAATTAAAGTTAAGTTCATAAATATTTATATTTAATTAAAGTTGAAATTTACAAAATATTTGTGTATTATATAATATTGTTTTTATATTAGATTTTTGATTTAATGTGTAAAACATTTTTATCTTTTAAAATAAATCAAAAATCATAATTTTATACTATTTTATGTGTTTTTCAGCTGAAAAACGGCAAGACAATCTCAATAATTGTCTTACCGAGCTCTTTACCAGATTTTTCCTTTATTTTCTTTATTTTCCATGCGGCAAAACAATTTCTATCATTGTCTTACCGCTTTTCTTATTTTCTGTATATATACACGGCAAGACAATTTCGACAATTGTCTTACCGTGTTAGCTTCTTGCATACGCCTCATTCAACACGGCAAGACAATCCGCTCGATTGTCTTACCGTGTCTTTCAGCCTCTTTTTAAACTTCTCGGCAAGACAATCACTTAGATTGTCTTACCGAGATTTAAACCCTATAAGACAATCCAACCGTTTGTCTTGTCTCTTTTTCAATTCATCTTCTTCAACAGCCGATACATACACATACATACACGCCCTGCAACCTCGGCTTTTCAAGTTTTTCGCTCAAAACTTGCGATTTTCGGCTAGTTTTTCAAGTTTTAATCTCTAAAAACTTGCTGGTTTGGTTTATTTGCCTAAAAACAAACGAAACTCTGCTGATTTTTCGACTTAAAAATCGTGATTATCGACTCGTTTTGCTGCGTTTAAGGCTTAATCGAACTAATTTAGGAGTGCCTGGGTGTATTTGAGTTGCTTTGAACTGATTTCTGCTGTAGTATTCATGTTTTTGGTGAACTGATTTCGAAACCCTCTTTTATGTTCATTGGGCATTTCGAATTTTGGTGATTTTTGAGTAACTTGTGGAGACTTTTGGATCATTTGGAACCCTTGCATTGGATTAAGTTTGAATTTTACAACCGTTATAAATTAATTAAATTTTAATTCGGAATTACTTAATATTTCGAATTATTAATTAATTAATTAATCGTTAAATTAATTATTACGTGAAATTTGCGAGACATTTGAGAAATATTATTATATTTGAAAAATTCTCGCTTAATTCACCTTTTAATTAACAAAATGGTTGGTAAATTCAAAATTATGGAGACGAACTACAACGGATTTCAAGACCCTGAAGCAGTTGCTGCCCGGTTCAGACCCTGGGTCAAATTTCTGAACGAGCAATGCCTTGCCAGTACTGCTATCACTGCCTCAGCAGAATTACAAATCCAACCGTTGTATGACTTCTACTCCACGGCTCTAAATACTACCCTTTTGGACAATCATAGGGTTACGGGAGATATAAGGGTAGGTGACGTGAATGGACGCCGGACGATCACAATCTCTGCTGATGATGTGAATCGTGTTTTGGGTTTCCCCCGTGCTAATTTTGTTAATCCTCCTGAAGAACCTGAGTTGATGCAGTTCTTCGAAACTATTCAATATCAAGGGGAAATTCACTTCTCAAAGATGACGAAAGGGAAACTGAAACCAGAATGGGAGATCTTCTTCGACACGCTTGCTAAGGTGTTCTCTCCCACTGACAGGAGAAATTTTCACAACATATGCAACATACTGCAGGTATTTGGAGTATGTATTGCTTTTAATCGTCAGATTGACTTTGGCACAACTATCCTGAAGGAGATTCTGAGGAAGATGGGACCACTTGGAAGTCGGAACGTGGAAACTAATGATAAAGTTGAATGCTTTTATCCACGATTCCTGATGTTGCTTTAAAATGTTAAGATGACTGAAGCCGACAAGAACTTCTACTTCAATGCTGAAAGACTCAATGTCAAACAGACCAGTCTCAAGTTGATCAACAAACTGGCTAAAGGAAACAAGTACAACGAAGTTCTACTCATTGTTACTCCTTTCATGTCGGAAAGCTTTAATGCTCAACGTGTTCCCTACCAAGTGCAAGTAGCTCAACCACAACAACATCAACAACAACAACAGCAAGATCAACAACTTCAACTTCAACTCCAACAACCACCTCAACCTCAAGATCAACAACAACAACAATCACCACATCACTCCCCTGAACAATCACCAATCCCTCAACGACAATTTCCATCATATGAAGATGAGCCTCTACCTTTTGACTTCTTCGAAGCTCAACCATCTTCATCTGCACCCACACAACCTACCACTCAACCACAATACTCTCCTCAATCACAATCAACCTCACAACCACTGCCATCAGATTCAGATATCAATCCTGATCTTCAGGAATTCAGAGATAACTTACAGGTAGCTCAGGTACTTACTGCCAGCAATGAACCTGACAACACACAGGTTCATAACCCTGCTGATGATTCTTTTCCACAAACTGTCTCTTCTCCAAACACTTCAACCAACACTACTTCAAAACCTGTAAAGAAGGTTGCCAGAAAGAGGAGTTTGAGTAGTTTGATGAGTCAACCCGCAGCTCTGTCTTCTCAAAAGAAACAAAGAGTAGAAGCCTCGGAGACAACTGCAGCCACATCCTCGCCATCCCAAAAGGGCTTTGACACTGATATGGCAATACAGTCTCTGGATTCATTCTCTCAACAGAATGAAGCCATTGAAGTTGACCGTCCAGCCACGGTATCCTGTACAGAGTCTAGCACTGCTCTAGCACTCACGCTAGTGCAAAATCAACCCAATACACAGGTTACTACACTTTCTGAGAGCACAGTTTTTCAAAATAAAGTTACTATGTATGAAAACTTTGCTGATCACCCTTTCTTTCATGATCAGGAACTGCTTGGCAATGTGCAAGTAGATTTGCCGTCACTGGCTTCCGGAGGACAATTTGTTCCTCCACTACCTTTGAACCCATTTCAGGGAACATTGGTAGTATACACAGGTACATCTGGAGCTATGAGTGAATCGAGTGATGAAAGGCAAACACCGAGCGATACACATGCACGTGAGGCTAGTGAAACAGCTTTGAGTGTACGTGAGGTGAGTGCACACACTAACACAGCTCCATTTGAGGAACATATTGCAAGGTTACAAGCTGAACTTGCCTGGAGGATTGCGGAGAATGAGAAATTGAAAGGTGCACAACTGGTCACCTTAGAAAAGAAAGTAGAGGAGGAGCCATCCAGTTCTTACAGGGATGAGCTCAAATCTGATATCCATTGTTTGACTGTCGAGATGAGATCCAATCATGAGCTCTACATGTCTAAATTTGATGAAATCGACAGCAAACTGGATCAACTTCTCAGGAACTCCAAGTCTGATGCTCCAACCTCCAGAGAGGATCCCTCACCTAAGGGGGAGAATAGAGACAAGGGAGGAGAAGACAAAGGAAACAGCTCCAATCAGAGTAACAAAGGGAACACAAACACCAACACTTCTGATTCTGCACCTGGAAGAGAAACTGAAAAGTCAAAAGGCAAGCAACCCATGCATCAACAGGAAGACAATTATGATGCCTTTCCTAAGGAAATGGATGATGATGATGTGTTTGATGCCACTTACTGCCAGAATCACGAAGATGGTGTATTTGATGAAGCTTATCTGTTCCAGACAGAAGAGGAGGCTGTAGCTCTTGAACATGAAGAGTTGGTGAGAAAGTTCAAGATGGAAAATGAAGCTAGGATGCGAAAGCTCAAGGACTTTCAGAAGCTCCTAGAAGACAAGCTGATTACTGAAGAAGAAATCAAGAAGGAAAAACATAAAATCTATGATGCTGCCTGTGTGCAGAAGAATCTTGATGTTAAGCACAAAGTTGGTAAGAGTTGGGATATTGCTCGCGGAATCATCAATGGACCTCAAAGGGAACCCTTCGACGATAGGAAGTTCATGTCATTAATCTATGATCTAAGGGAGGTAAACCCTGATGAGGATTTATTTATGCATGCCCTATCTCTTGAGTTGTGGTACATTACTGTTGCAGTCAGGAATCTGCTAGATCAATGGGAACTCATCATATACACAAGGAGAAACGGAACATTCAGACTCTCAGTTGAATACTTAAAGTCATTTACTGTGACTGAGCTCTGGGTGCTTCGTAACAAAGTCAAGAGAAGCTCTAATTTGAATGAACTCCTTCGAGACAAGCTGATGGAACATGCTGAATTCAATAGTCCTCAGATTGTCAAGAATCCTTATTGTCTGAAGTTCATCAATGACGACGTCATAAATACCTTGTATTTGAATGATGAGTCCTTTCCCAAGTACCCTGTGAACCAACTAATCCTTTCATCTACTCTCCTTAGAACCAAGGGATTCGCTTCGAAAGAAAAGGCTGATGCTGATAGTGTAATAGCTGACTACTGTCTTCGGAATGGTATTTCTAAACACACAAGGAAGATGAAGCAAGTCAAGAAGACTCAGCCTGCTGACTTTCAGGAGGACCCTGTGGATTTGGAAGTTATGCACCAACTGGCTCTGGCTAATGAAAGGAAGAAACGTGGTGAAGCCACTACTGCTGCTCAGCCATCCAGGGAAGAACCTTCAACTCCTATTCTTCACAGTTCTGATACTGAAGAAGGAGAAGTTGATCTGTAGATTTATGTAGGGTATTATAATATATGTTCTAAATGAACACCCCTTTTGTAATCTACTTATTATGTTTGAATCTGGTGAATGTTTAATGAATACCAGAAACTTTTGCTATTTATCTTTCAATGTTTAATCCTTTGTCTTATCAGTTAGTTGAGTTATCCTCTCGATAATTTGCATGTTATGTTAACAAACAAATAGGGGGAGATTGAAAGGCATATGTGAAATTACACACCTAGAGGGGGGGTGAATAGGTGTTATGGCTAATATACCCGATTTTTATAAGTTACCGAATAATTAATCTGTCAAAGACAGCCTGCTGTTAATTTTCAGAGTAAACTGTTAGCCTGCTAATAAGATAAATGCAATGCAGATAATGTAAAGCAGTATGCTAGCAACACCAAGAATTTTAGCCAGGTTCGACCCCTAACCCTAATGGTCTACGTCCTGGTCCCCTACCAACTGGTAAGAGATTATATTATTAATCAATAATATCAACGATTACAAGATTCAATAATATAACTCCCTTTCTCCCTTGTTCCTGTTATCAGCCTGCTGAAACCCCTGAACCACGAACCAAAAGCCTACCAAGACCTATACTTCCCAAGTATACTCTTCTAGCTAACTAGTTCCCTTGTTCCCTTGTTTCACAAGCTGGATACACAGCAACAAAACATTACACCTTGAACAATACAATGAATAAGTGTAATACAACCGAAACTATGAACTCTCAATATAGATATATATACGAATATAAGTACTAGAGCTCAACAAAAGATTTAGCAATGTAAAGAGTTGTATTTCAGAAAGCTTGGTGTGTTCTCCTTGTTCTCAAAACCGAAACCACACTCAAGTTTATATACATCATACCAACGGTCATAATCCAACAAATTTCCCAACGATCTTGGTAACAACCTCACGTTTAAATTTGAATTGAATGATGAACGTTTGAATGAAGTAAGATTACTGAGTAAAAGATAAGTCAAGTTTGAAATCATCTCAGTAAAGATGTTTAAACTAAAACCCGTTTGAAACGAAATAGGAGTTTGTTAAAGATAAGATCGATTTTAAATAAAATCTCCTATTTGTTAGGAAAACGTTTTTGAATGAAACTCTTTATAAAACTGAGCTCTAATATTTATATAAGATATATACAAATATTAGAATCCTTACAAAGTCGTTTCCTATTAAATTCCCTTGAAAATAGACTTTGATCTTTATCCGATTGTTTCTCTGTTCACGCTGTAAGCCTGCTGATAGCTTGTAAATATTCCTGTAAGCTTGCTGACAGCTATAATCATGCTAACATCCTGAAATACTGTTAGTCCGCATACACAACCTTTGATAGCATGCTCACACATATTAGTTTCATGTTATTAGCTTGCTGTTAGTGTCATCATCAAAATCTTGAGAGTATCAATCTCCCCCTTTTTGATGATTACACTATATTAGGAAAAGTAATAAACTCCCCCTAAATATAGCAATCTAATATCACTAAACTTTCACAATTATCACAGAATAAAATCCAACAAATATCTAATTCCCAGATACGCATGCAGTATTACAGATATTTAACTAACACAGAAACAATTAATCAAAGCAACTTGCATAGATAATTAAAATAATCCTAACCAGGATAAACCACCTGGTATCCAACAAAATTATCCAAACAAATACCAAGTTAACTCAGGATAAACCACCTGAGACCAGCAAATTTAAATCCAACCAGCACAAAACAACTTAGTCTTAGAAACAAATTAAACTTAGGGCCAATGTACTTAAGCAGATTAAACAAACTTAAGCAAGTATTATTAATTAATTTCCTAATTTCCTCCCCCTTAATCATTAAAAAGGTTAGAAAATCAGGTTCCAGACTTGTCCTGTGCATCCTTCTCCAGTCCATACTTCTTTGCAAGCTCTGCCGCAACCGCGTTCCTAGCCAGCATATCTTCTCCTGCCGCAGCATACTTGGAGTCTGTACCAGCAGCTTCCTTGAGTGCATCCATACATGTTCTCGGCCTTGGACTATCTGTAGCATCATCTTCTGAAGTGAAAGTGGCCTTGACATCAGATGACCCACCAGACCCATACATCCGCTTGCAAAGTTCATATGCAAAGCTTCCAGAACTGCACTTCTCAGAAGCAGTTGAAGTTCTAGCCCCAAACATCATATCCTTCCAAAAAGCAAACTGAGTATTCAACTCAGCCATTTGCTCAGATAGCTGCTTCTGCCCATCCATCACATCCTTGTGATTTGCTCGAAGTTCATCCATATAAGCATGAATCTCTTGTGCAGAGATTCCCAAGTCAACAACGTTCACAGATTGAGCAGGAGGTGTAGGTGGAGACACCTCAACAACAACCAACTGACCATCCTTATCCAACTTCAAGTTTGATTGAGTTAAGAATTTCATATCAAGAAATTCTTTAGCAGACACAGAATCCTCACCAACAAAGGACACCCCAAACCACTCAAAAACTCTAGTCAACAAAAATCCATAAGGCAGTCCACCAGATGACTTACCCTCAACTGACTCCAGCATATTCTTTAAAATCAATTCAGCCAAATCAAATTTTCTACCAGCCATTATCATCGAAACAACAACAATATCTTGTGAAGACAAATTTGACCTAGTACCAAGTCTTGGACTGACATTCTCAATAGACAGTTTAAAAAGTGCTTGAGCAAGTGGAAGTAGTTGTGTAGTGGAAGGAAACATAGTATCAGAAACATTCTCAGACCCAGTTATCAATTTCAACTGGTCGTTGTGAGAAAAACCCTCGACATCCTTCGGACCTCTCTTAGTATGGATAGACACAGTAAATGGTGGAATTTTTAAAATCGCACCCAAAAACATCGAAGACAAACAGATCTTAACATCCGAAACAAAAGAAACAAACTGATCCGACCCAACCAGTTGAAGGTTTGCATAAAACTCACGCACTAAATCAGGATAGCAAGTTTTAGGCAAATCAACTAAGAAAGATTGAAACCCTAGATCCTCAAACAATTTGACAATACCACAGGTAAAGAGAGTTTTGCCGGAAATAGGCTTACCCAAGATGACTTTCCGACCAGCGAGTCCACGAACAGCAAGAACTTCCGATTTAACCTTCTTCTGACCCGATTCAACTCCAGTATCACCACGATTGACTCCAGACAACTCATCACCGCTTTCCACCGTGACCAACTCATCATCATCTTCATCAATTAACTTCCTCTTTTGTGAAATAGATGTAGGCTGTGGGGTGTGGGCTTTGAGATTAGCTCTCGTCTTCTTCCTCATTGCGACACGGAGACCGATTGATGCAATGGTGAGTACGAAGAGTTTTCGGAGAAGTAGCGATAAAACCCTAGCGTCTCGGGGAGGAGTATATATGTAGTTGAAGAGGCGTGGAGAGAGTATTGATTTTAAAACTCTTTTAACAATTATCAGGGGAGTAGTTTTAGGAATAAAATTAAACGAACTAAAATTCCTAAAATAACTCATGTTAATCTATTATAAACCGAAAGAGTTAAAAGATGTTAACACTACTTATCTCTTATCACATATATATATCCATTTGATCTAATTTGAATTTTAAACCTTATCATAAATTACACAGATAAGCACATAACCACGTATCAAAATTCAACACAAAATTTCAACTTTCTAAGCTTACAACGGCAATATCATTTAAGAGCACAAATTTCAAATTAACACTTAAACTGACCGGCATGCAAAATAAACATGAATTGTATAAAAAACTAGGAGTAAGCTGATAGTACCCGGACCATGCTTAAGAGCCTGCTGACTGCACATCACACATACCCAATTCCCTTCTCAGCACGACATAACGTTCTTCAGGAAGAGGCTTTGTGAAGATGTCAGCTAGCTGATCTGCTGTAGCCACAAATATTAACTTGACAGCACCCTTTGCAACATTGTCTCTTAGAAAATGATGTCTAACATCGATATGCTTTGTCCTTGAATGATTGACTGGATTTTCTGAAATGTTGATTGTACTTGTGTTGTCACAAAAGATAGGAGTTTGCTTGCATTTGATTCCAAAGTCCTTCAATTGTTGTCTCATCCATAGCATTTGAGAGCAACAGCTACCAGCTGCCAAATACTCCCCCTCAGCCGTAGATAGAGCAACTGAAGTTTGCTTCTTGCTTAACCAAGAAACTAAGCTTTGACCCAAAAATGCACAAACACCACTTGTACTTTTTCTATCAGTTTGACTACCTGCATAATCTGCATCACTATACCCAACAAGATCAAAAGCATTTGTGATAGGATAGAATAAGCCCAAAGTAATGGTTCCACTTAAATATTTAAATATTCTTTTAACAGCTTGTAAGTGAGAATCCTTTGGTTTTGCTTGAAATCTAGCACAAACACAAACACTATACATAATATCAGGTCTAGAGGCTGTAAGATATAGTAAACTACCAATCATACCTCTATACATTCGAATATCAACATCTTTACCATTTTCATCTGCTGTCAGCTTGCTGACAACGCTCATTGGTGTTGATTTCGCCTTGATATTCTCATATCCAAATCTTTTGAGTAGATTCTTGATATACTTGGATTGATGCACATAAATTCCTTCTGGAGTTTGCTTAATTTGGAGCCCCAAGAAATAATTGAGCTCTCCCATCATGCTCATGTCAAACTCACTATGCATGCACTTTGAAAACCACTTACACAAAGAATCATTAGTAGATCCAAATATAATATCATCTACATATATTTGAACAACTAATATATCTTGACCTTTAATAATGGTAAACAAAGTAGGATCAATTTTACCTCTAATAAAACCATTTTTGATCAAAAATTCACTTAACCTTTCATACCATGATCGAGGAGCTTGCCTTAATCCATATAGTGCCTTCTTGAGCTTGTAGACACGGTTAGGATATTTTTCATCCTCGAATCCTGGTGGTTGCTTGACATAGACTTCTTCCTTTAGATATCCATTTAAGAATGCACTTTTGACGTCCATTTGATGTAGCTTGAACTTCTTGTAGCATGCAAATGATAACAGCATCCTAATAGATTCCAATCTTGCAACCGGAGCATATGTTTGATCAAAATCAATCCCTTCTTGTTGATTGTATCCTTGTGCAACAAGTCTAGCTTTGTTCCGAGTGATAGTACCAAATTCATCAACTTTATTCTTGAACACCCATTTGGTTCCAACAATTGAAGCATCCTCTGGTGGATCAACAAGTTCCCAAACATCACATCTTTCGAATTGATTGAGTTCTTCTTGCATTGCCATGATCCAATTTTCATCTTGTAAAGCTTCTTGAACATTCTTTGGTTCCTCTTGAGCTATGAAGGCAGCATAAGCACAAATGTTGGCTTGAGCTTTCCTTGTCCTGATTCCAGCTGATTTATCTCCAATGATCAACTGAGGTGGATGATTCTTCACTGTTCTAGTTGATTTTGGTAGATTATGTTGAGCTATGACTTCTTCATTCCTTGTAGTCTGCCTAGGAGGAGTCTGATCAACAACATTTTGACTTGCTGATGAAGTATGACCTCTGGATTCATCCAATGTAAGCTTTGACATCTTATCCAAGGTTTCCTCAAGAGATGGAGTGGATTCAGTAGCTTTATTGCTTTCTGAAGTTGTGGCAGTTGACTTGTCAGCTTGCTGATTTCCAGTTTCCTTCACTGTCAGCTTGCTGCTAGTACCTGTACCTGCACATTCTTCCTCATCCCTTGCAAGATCATCAGTAGACTCTTGAAATGAAACATCAATAGACTCTTCAACAGTATGTTTACCAAGATTATATACTCTATAAGCACGACTTGTTAAAGAATAACCCAAGAATATAGCTTCATAAGATTTAGAATCGAATTTACCATCCCTATCAATGGTTTTGAGTACGAAGCACCTAGATCCAAAGACTTTGAAGTAGCTAATGTTAGGCTTCTTTTTCCTTAGCAATTCATATGGAGTCTTGTTGAGAATTGGCCTGATAAGCACTCTGTTAAGAACATAGCATGCTGTGTTGACAGCTTCTGCCCAAAAACTTCTTGGCAGCTTGCTCTCCTGCAACAATGTCCTAGCTGTTTCTTGTAAGGACCTGTTCTTACGCTCTACAACTCCATTTTGCTGAGGTGTACGAGGTGCTGAGAACTCATGTGAGATTCCTTTTTCTTCACAATATGTTATGAAATCTTTTTGGAATTCCCCACCATGATCACTTCGAATACCTACAAGTCTTGTATCTAGCTTGTTCTCAAGCAACTTGATTAGTTTCTCAAATTCACTAAAAGCACAATCTTTAGTACGCAAGAATAATACCCAAGTGAATCTAGAATAATCATCAACAATAACAAAGGCATATTGTTTACCTCCAATACTCTTATAAGCTTCGGGACCAAAAAGATCCAAGTGAAGAAGCTCTAAAGGTTTAGAAGTAGATACCATTTTCTTTGCCTTATGTGGAGTCCTTGTTTGCTTTCCCAATTGACAAGCAGAACACGTCTCCATTTTGACATACTTAAGCTTTGGTAGTCCTCGAACAAGCTTCTTTGCTGACAGCTTGCTGAGATGATCCATATGAGCATGTCCAAGCCTTCTATGCCAAATTTCTGGATTATTATCCATAGCTGCTAAACAAACACCTGCCTCCTGTTCTTCAAAGTTCAAAACATATATATTTCCTTCTCGTTTTGCAACTAGAGGAGTTTTGTTAGCACCAACAAGTATAGTACATTCATCCTTACCAAAGTTAACAATATGACCATCATCAAATAACTGACTTATACTAAGCAAGTTATAAGTAAGACCTTTAACATATTGTACCTTGTTGATAGAAATGATACTATTACCTATAGTCCCTTTGCCAAGAATGGGAAGAGTTTTGCTATCACCAATTGTGACACGACCACCCTTCTTCATCTTCAAGCTTAGAAACTGAGATTTGTCTCCACTCATGTGCCTAGTGCATCCACTATCCAATATCCATTGATTTGGCTTTACCTTAGACACGAGACAAACCTACAAAACAAACACAAACAACTCAACGTTTTGGTACCCATATTTTGTTGGGTCCAGTAGTGTTAGATGATAAAACATATAGAACATTAAGATCAGATTTCTTGATCCACATTTGGACCACTTTAGAACTCTTCTTCCATGTTCTGCCAGTCTTATCAGCATACTGTCTAGGAGCTGTCTTCTGTCTGTTTGTGTTGTCAGCATACTGTCTGTGAGCTGACTTCCTGTTCCAGCTTGCTGATTGAGTATTCTTCATTGGACAATTATTAGCAAGATGGCCCTTCTTTCCACACTTGTGACAAGTCACCCAAGGCATGGCATAATTGTATGGAATGCCATTCTTCCCTTCATATCTCATTGATGATGTGGATGTAGAAGCTGCACCAATGCCTCCTTTGTCATGAGAACCTTTAGCTTGTTTCATTATAGATTTGAGACTTTCTTCTCCTTGAACAAACTTTCCCATGGCTTTCTGAAGATCTTTGACTTCTTGCTCCAATGATTTGATCTTTTCAGCTTGAGTAGAGATTTCGGCTAAGCTTTGAGCTTTGCTTAACTCGAATGCCTCCAAGCTAGCATCCTTAGATTTAAGGTCTGTTCTCAGCGAGCTGAGTTCCTTCATGAGTGTATCATTCCTTCTTTGGATTTGCATGTTGTTCCCTTCAAGTTGTGAGATTTGTTCCTTGAGAGTAGCAATGATTCCACTGCTTGCCTTGGCACTCTTTTCATTCAAGAAATCACCTATGACTTTCTTCAAATGAACATTTTCTTTCTCGAGCTCATAGTTCTCATTCTTTAGATCAATGAGTTCAATAATTGATAGACAACTTTTATCCTGCATGGTTAGTTCACAAGATGTTGTATCAATAGAATGTAATTCAGAATTAATAGAATGTACCTCACTATTAGTCTCTGAATCTGAATCGGTTGTCTCTATTGAGCCATCGAGACCAACAAGAGCCAAGTTCACCATCTCATCACTTGAAACATCAGAAGCTGACTCATCTTCATCATCACTCCATGTTAGAAGTGCCTTTGATTTCTTTTTGTTCTTGTAATCAGCTTGCTGTTTAGGCGGCTTAGACTTGTTTTTCAGTTTGTAGCAATCCCTTTTGAAATGTCCTTTCTTGCCACATTCGAAACATGCATCATCTTTTGGATCTTTCTTTGCACCAAAAGCTTTGCCCTTTTCTCTTTTCATCTTATTCTTCTTTTCAATCATTCTCTTGATTTTTCTGGACATAAGAGCTAGATCCTCATCTGATTCTGTTTCCTCATCTGATTCCAGCCTGCTGGCAGTAGAGTGGAGTGCAAGATTCTTCATTTTCTCTGTTGGCAGCTTGCTGCTTTCTGAGCTGTTAGCTTCAATCTTAGCTTCAAATTGTTCCAACTCAGCAAATATAGCCAGGTGATCCATAGTATCAATATTGAGAGCTGACTCCAATGCTGTGACCTTGGCACCATATTCAAATGGAACTGCATTTAGAATATTCATGTTGATTTCCGATTGAGGAATCTTTTTGCCAAGTCTTTCAAGGCTGTTGAGAGTAACTTGGAATCTAGCTTGGCTTTCATGAATGGATTCCCCCTTCTTGATAGCGAAGCTTCCAAATTCTTTCATGAGCTTTCCGAGCTTGACCTTCTTTAGACCTTGTGACCCTTCATGATATGTTTCCAATGCATCCCAAATTTCCTTTGCTGTTTTGAGAGAAGAGACCTTGTCATATTCAGCTTGATTCAGCCCATTGATTAATGTACTCCTTGCTTTTCCATTGGCAGCAACCTTTGATAGCTCGTCCGTTGTGAGAACATCAACGTCTTTGACTTTGCCATCGCCATCACGATATTCATAAGGACCTCTTTGCACAACTCTTTGCATTAGGGGATCTCTGGATAGATGAGCCTCCATTTGGCCTTTCCACCAATTGTAGTTGTCAGAACCCGTGAGGAGAGGAGCTCTAAAATCGGACTTTCCCTGAAAGTTATCAGCCATATCGATCGATACTATTCCTGTTACAGAAGTATTAGTACAAACACAGCTCTGATACCAATTGAAATTACACACCTAGAGGGGGGGTGAATAGGTGTTATGGCTAATATACCCGATTTTTATAAGTTACCGAATAATTAATCTGTCAAAGACAGCCTGCTGTTAATTTTCAGAGTAAACTGTTAGCCTGCTAATAAGATAAATGCAATGCAGATAATGTAAAGCAGTATGCTAGCAACACCAAGAATTTTAGCCAGGTTCGACCCCTAACCCTAATGGTCTACGTCCTGGTCCCCTACCAACTGGTAAGAGATTATATTATTAATCAATAATATCAACGATTACAAGATTCAATAATATAACTCCCTTTCTCCCTTGTTCCTGTTATCAGCCTGCTGAAACCCCTGAACCACGAACCAAAAGCCTACCAAGACCTATACTTCCCAAGTATACTCTTCTAGCTAACTAGTTCCCTTGTTCCCTTGTTTCACAAGCTGGATACACAGCAACAAAACATTACACCTTGAACAATACAATGAATAAGTGTAATACAACCGAAACTATGAACTCTCAATATAGATATATATACGAATATAAGTACTAGAGCTCAACAAAAGATTTAGCAATGTAAAGAGTTGTATTTCAGAAAGCTTGGTGTGTTCTCCTTGTTCTCAAAACCGAAACCACACTCAAGTTTATATACATCATACCAACGGTCATAATCCAACAAATTTCCCAACGATCTTGGTAACAACCTCACGTTTAAATTTGAATTGAATGATGAACGTTTGAATGAAGTAAGATTACTGAGTAAAAGATAAGTCAAGTTTGAAATCATCTCAGTAAAGATGTTTAAACTAAAACCCGTTTGAAACGAAATAGGAGTTTGTTAAAGATAAGATCGATTTTAAATAAAATCTCCTATTTGTTAGGAAAACGTTTTTGAATGAAACTCTTTATAAAACTGAGCTCTAATATTTATATAAGATATATACAAATATTAGAATCCTTACAAAGTCGTTTCCTATTAAATTCCCTTGAAAATAGACTTTGATCTTTATCCGATTGTTTCTCTGTTCACGCTGTAAGCCTGCTGATAGCTTGTAAATATTCCTGTAAGCTTGCTGACAGCTATAATCATGCTAACATCCTGAAATACTGTTAGTCCGCATACACAACCTTTGATAGCATGCTCACACATATTAGTTTCATGTTATTAGCTTGCTGTTAGTGTCATCATCAAAATCTTGAGAGTATCAATATGTTAAGCCTATTTGTATTTAAGAGGAATCAACTCAACTCTGATAAGAAAGCAAGTAAATAACAAGTACTGTTATCCGGAATCCGTACGAAGAACGTCAAATGATTTATTGAAGATTTTATGTCAGAAGAATTTCAGGATGCTGCTGCAAATCACTGGAAGAAGTTCATTAATATGATCAAGCCTCAGTGTACAAATAATCTTTTGTAGCATGTCCAGAAGATCAGAAGGTATAAAGTTTCAATACTTTATTTATTCAGAAGATTCCATTATTGTGTCTACAAATGAAGAAGAACTAAGAAGACGAAGAATCGACGAACAAGTCACAGCTTAATTGTTTAAATGACAAGGAATATTTAATTGAGCTAGTTACAGATGAACCAGACAGTACATTGGTGTATCAGCTCATCAGATTAAATATTCTACGTCAAAAGAAATTGGCCGTTCATTCAAGTCGAAGATCTTAATTGTTTACAGAAGACTGAAGACTCTGAAGAAGAAGAAAAGGGATAATTGATTATCTAATTATTTAATCCACTTCTCAAAATAATTGTTAGGTCCTTTAAACTCACTATATAATATGATATAGTGATCACAATCTGTAACACAGTATGACAATATAAGAGATCGAAAGCAATAAACTCTTATATTCACAAAGCTTTAATAGTTACAAAAACTCTCTCAGTGATTTATATTGTATCACTAAGAGCTGCTAGGGTTCTTAACAATATACTCGATCACTCTACTCCTATAGAGTAACCCTAATCTGTGTTTATATAGACACAGTTACAAAATCAATCTCTGATTTGATATCCTATAAATCAGCTAATAAATCTATCAATCAAAGATTGCTACTGTTTTCTGTTTGGTTTCCATAGTCAGCAAATCACTCCTCTGCTTCTATCCTTCCTTGAAGTATATCCGCTTCTGAGCTCTTTCCACGTGTAAACTCTGACGAGTCTTGACTATGTAAACTCTGATCATACTTTATTAAACTCTGTCAGACTTTACTAAACTCTGATCAGCTTCTAGTTTAAACTCTGATGATTCCTGTTCTAAAACAAACTTTAAGAATATTAGTAATCATCAATTATATCTAACAATCTCCCCCAACTTGTGCATAAATAAGTTATGTGCAAGTTAACAGATAATTGATGATGTCAAAACATTTAAGTCAAATGCAACAGAGTTTAACTATATAACAGAAAACTTTTAAAACTTACAGATACTTTACTCCTTAGCTGCATAGACACCATTTGCTGTCTGTAGATACCCTCTGAGGAGTTCTCTTTCAGCTTCTTCAAGCACTGTAATCATTTGTCTCTTGATCTCTCTCAGCTCTGGATCTGAAACTCCAGTTTGATAAATTGCAGCTCTGAGATCATAGATCTTGTTCTTCTTCAAGTCCCTATCCAGCCTGATATTGTAAGCTTTATCAGACTCTTCATTAAATGCAAGAGTTCTGATTCCACCTATTGTTTCAATCTTTGCTGAATTTTTCTTCATCTCCACCAGCTGTCCTTTATGATTGAGGTATTTGGGAATGAAAGGTCCAGCATTTTTGTTCCCTGTAATACCCATCTTTCTTCTGATTTGATCTTTAAGCAGGTTGGAGATGTGTTGTCCTGACTTGTTTTTCACTTGAAATATGTATGATACATATCTCAATTCCTCCCAGTGTTTAGCATAGAGATCTGCTTCAAGTACTCTAAACACTGTTCCATCAGACATGAAGTAGATAAGAATATTATCTCCTCTGTCATTCTTCACCAACTGGACTGAATCAAGTTTATCCATTTTGTCTTGCAATACTCCAGTCTTGGGAGCACAGAGAGATGAGGGGTCATCTGGTCTTGATCCTATACTCTGATCAAACTTTTCATATTTGGATCCCAGCCCTCCTTTATCTCTTCCTGCCTTACGATGAGAGATTGGTTGAATTGAGCCCTTTTCAAAGCTTATCTCAGTCATCAGAGTAGGCTTTGCAAATCCAGCCAGTGGAATTGTAGTTGGTTTGAACACAGCTTGAGCTTTGTCAGAGGTTGTGTCTGTCTTTGCATCCTTATTAACTTGAGCTATGTCAGAGGTTAATCTTTCCTTTTGGGGTTCTGCAATATGAGCTTTGTCAGAGATTGCAACTTCTGTCTTCTTTTCTTTTACAACTTGATCCTTGTCAGAGGTTGTAGACTTCTTTTTATCCCAGCCTTTCTCCAGATGTTCATCTACTTTGCTTTTACCCTTGGAGGTGTATTCATCTTCAGAGTATACCTTTTTGACTGGTAAACTCTGATCAGCAACAGTAGCTTCCTTGATCAGTATTCCTTTTTCTTTTGGCTTGGTAGTTGACTTTGCAGGCTTTTGGATCTTTCCAGATTTTATGGCTTCAATATGTTCCTTTTTCAGCTCAGCTTCCTCTGCAGCAATCAACTCCAAATCCAAATTTGCTTCTGGATTTTCTTGTTCAAAAACCAATCTAGCAAGCTCTTCATCAGTCAATGGTTTATCTGATCCAGCCACTGGTCTGTGCTTTGATCCAGATGTGACAGTATGTGTTGGAGCAGACTTTGTGCTTTGCTTAGATTGTTTTTGACTGTCAGAGTTTGAAACTCTTCCACCAGTCCCTGCTTGAAATCTCTTGTGCTTTGTGAAGTCATCAGCATCATCATCATTATCCTTCTTCTTTCTCTTCAGAGTTTGAGTAGTAGACTTGCATTTGACTTGAGCTACTCTCTCCCCCTTTTTGACGTCATCCTCATCAGGAATCAGTATGGATGTGATCAGAGAAAGTGATGATTGGATGGCTTCAAGCTGTTTGGACATCTTTTCTTGAGTAGATTCAATCATGGTCATCCTCTTGTCCAGAGATTCATTGGCAGTCACCAGCTTCTGAACATTATCTCTCAGAGGGATTATAGTTCTTTTCTTCTCCAGCTCATTTGTTTCCTTGATATTAGCAACCTCTGTTCTTAGACCATCTATTGATTTAGATGTCTGGGCATGAGCAGGATGAAATGTCTTCAGATATAGAATTGTGCCTTTGAGGCTTGACATAACATCAGAGTTTGAGATTTTATTCTCTGCCATAGATAGAAATTCTTCAGCTTTAGGTGGCTCCAGAGAATGTTGATGGCTCAACCAGAGTTTATCCCAGACCTCATTTGGTGGATCAACCTGAAGATCCCTGGGAAGTGGCACAGAGTCTGTGTTCAGAGTTTGTAGCCTTGCATTGTGTTCGCAAAAATCTACACGCAAGCGCACGTGATCACAAGTAATATATTAAGTTCGATCCCACAGAGACTGGTGAATTAAGAATACGCACCTATGCAACAATGTATGATCAATTATCACTGCTAAGACAATTAACAAGGATTGGTTTCTTTTTATACTAATAATTAAATTTACTAATCAAATTCAGAATAGGAAAACACATGGGATTCTAATTTCATTATCGAATTCATCTAGAATTGAAATTACTGATTAACATGCGACTGTTGATCCTAATCAGACAACACGAAAGTAATACGTGCCAACTCTCGTTGCACACATATCATACCAATCAAAATCCACAATTAAGATAGAAATCTCATGGACACCAACAAAGCTCAGACCCTATATCTCTATAGCGGTAGTGTAAGCAAAGAGGTTTAATAACAAGTCGTCTATCGTGATTACACAGGGTGATAAAAATAGTTCAAGTCTACCACAAATTATGCTTCATTCACATAATCCTATGTTTACATGGCATAGTTCTAAATTCGATCATCCACTCTCGCTTCAGAAAGAATTAACAAACAACTTAGAAGTTAGCTACGCTCCTAAGAAGAATAAGCACGGCTCATGCAAAGAAATCCACGTATGTCACACAATCAAGTAATTAACATTCGTTACTAGACTACATCGATAAATCCATTAGAATCCCATGAAGGCGGTTAGTTCATAATCAAACTAATCGACATCATGGGTTCTAATGAAAGCATGATAAAGAAAAGACAAGAATTAAATAGAATAAAAATGCTTGAATTAATAATAATAAAAATCACACGTTACAGATTTGATGTTCACGATCTTGCTCGAAACTGTCACTTCCTCGCAAAGAACGATCGAATACAACTGATAATGTGCTTGAATAAAACTATGATTACGATATTGTTCTCCACTCAAAACTACGACTGTGAGGCTAGGGTTTTTACACACGAGAAATAAAAAATGCATTGACTAAGTCAACCGGGCCTCGACCGCTGCGAAAATCCATCAGAAAAGCTGTAAAAATCGGCCCGGGGAGTTTCTGCGGGGCGCCACCGCGCTACTGTCTGTGATGACAGTCCTGATCCTTTGTTTTCAGCCCGTTCTCGCGTGCATGTCCTTCCTCGCTTCTAGTACCACTTCCGTAGGTGATCACGGTTGCATTTAGCATATGCAACAAGCCCTTTAAACCCCTAGATAGCTCTAGTGGACGAGTGTGTTCTCGTGAGGGTTTGTAGAAGATGTACCCACAAAATCCCAAGTCGTGATGAATCCACAATTCTCTATTCTTGCAAATAATGCACCAAAAACAACCTATAATGATAGAAAATCACTTCATCACCTCAACTCGTGACCTGCACAGAAAAACAATAGAAACACATCAAAAGACACTAAACACTTAAGTACAACCAACCAATTTAAGTGGAAATGAAGGCCTATAAGTGTGTATAAATACCACTTATCACACCCCCAAACTTAAACTGATGCTTGTCCTCAAGCGTCAACGACACTATACAATAATACAATGCAATGCATGAATGCAACTACGTGATGAATGAGTGAACTATGAAGTAATTGCCTTGCAAATTTTTAATACCTCAGATTGTGCTAATGTTCTCGACTTTCATCTCTCTCGCTACCAAGTCAATTACCCTTCTATTTACAAGTGTGGAGTGCCAGTGTGTGCAAGCATGTTCTTTTATTGAGACAAGACAAAAACTACTACTCCCACAGAATCCCCATCAAGAATCGTAAAAGTTATAAACTAACACCCCGTCACTCAAGTCCAACTAAAAGCCAAGGTCCCAAAGAATGTCCACACCCTTCTATTTTATTCACTCTAATTTTTTTTTTCTTTTTCTTTTTATTGGTGATTAATTGCTTGGTCTAAGGTCAGAGCGCTTCGCAGTGTAAATGCGTTACGAACACCACAAGACTTCACACACCAATTATTCACTTTATTCTAGTGGTTTATTTAACTGTGCAATGGTTGAGATCCCTAAAGATTTATGCACTAGTACCCATGTAGCGAGCGTTGGGTCAACAATCCCAAACCACGAAGGGCTTTAGGTTGTTAGGCACAAAGTCCCCTCAGACTTAATTACTCGAGTACTAATGAGCTCAACCTAGTTAATTCTACCACTTATTTTTTTAGTGAATTTATTTACTACTATTTTTTTTTTCTTTTTTTTTTTTTCTTTTTTTCTTTTTTAGAAAGGCATATCTACCCCTCAGTTCCCCCAAACTTAAGATTTACGGACCTAAGCTGAAGGGTGTTCAATTCAATCCTAGAATTCATGGAATTTCGTCTAAATCCTATCTCAAGAACATATGTGAATTACAATTTCCAACACAAGCAATTTCCAAGTACTAACCTAGCATTGCAATTGAAACTACTAATCAAAAACTACGCACATAACTCATCATAGGCAATTAGCTTGGCTTAACTTCATAATTCATGCAAATGCTCGTGATACTAGCTACTACAATTATCACTAAACATGTAAAAAAAAAAAAAAAAAGAAAATATGGGAAAATTAGAAAGAAAACGTGAGAATAAATCAAAGCAAAATAAAATAAAATAAAAACGTGAACTACATGAACTAACTAACACATGCAATAATAAAAAAAAAAATCTATCTAATAATATGCTCTTCCTTAGATTACCACCCCCAAACTTAAAATTTTCAATGTCCCCATTGAAAGTGATAAAAAGGCTAGAGCACCCACATACCTACTCGGAGTCCGAGTCCTCCCCCTCCTCTGCTGGAGGTGAATCAGGTGGAGGATACTGCATCCCTGCTCCGAATACTGGCCACTGAACTGTGACCCCCTGTGCCTGAAAAGCACTACCTAGAGCCTGTGTCATATCAAAAGCAAACCTCTGGTGGATGTCATGCATGGCGTCCATCCGTCTCGCTAATCGGCGAAAGTGGACATCTCCCATCGGTTCGGAGCTCCTCTCCGTCTGAGAAGTACCAGCTCCAGAAGCTCTAGGCTGCTCCCTCCTAACAAACTCTGGACGTCCCCCTGGCATCTCATCATATATGTACCCAAGGCCTCGAGGGTGGGGAACTCCTCCATCCCACTCCGTCATGCGGCTGATCGCCGAATGATCAATCGGTGCTCCTGGCAACTGTAATTGCTCATTGGATGGCCAACGAACACCGCTCGATCGACAAAGCTTCGTCACAATTGTGCCATACGGAATGGCACCAGTAGTTCCTCCCTGTAAGAACCTCAGAATCCCCTGATGGATAACATGTCCCAGATCAATATACTTGCCCGAGACAATCCCAAAGAGCAGAATAGCTCTTTCCACTGTCACCTCATGCCCATGTGAAGATGGCATGATGTTAGCACATATGAAGGCGTTCCACGCCTTCGCATACCGGTTCAACCCGGCTGCTGGAAAAGAGACATGTGCCTGCAAAGGAGGTTGTGTCATCTTCCAAGCTGTATCCGGCACACACAAATCATACACCAATCGATCAAGATCAACTGGATCATCATCAAACCGGCGTTTAGCACGCCCAATCCTCTCAACCACCCAATCTTCTTCATTACGGCGCCTGGCACGCCCCCCAATAACTCTACGGATCGCATCCGCACTATAATCTACCCGGATTCCCCGTACCACCGTGAATCCATCTCGATTCTCCTTGGCATTAGCATAAAACTCTCGAATGATAGCCAAGGGAACCGCCTCCGGAGCCTCGCAAAAAGACTCCCAACCCCGTTCTTGAATCATGTTCAAGAGCTCACCATCCTCCGCCGTGGGTAAGAATCCCCTCTCCTTAACTAACGACTTATTCATAAGCCGTTGAAACTCGGTTCGCGCACCATCCGAGGTGAACTCAACCTCACCCAACGAGGAAGAATCGCTAGATGCGGGGGCTTGGGTGCTCGTTCCTTGTAATCTTCTTGCTCTTTTGGGTGCCATTGGTAGAGATTAGAGTTGCAAGAGGTGTATGTGTATTGGATTTGAAAGATTGGATGAAGGTTGTGTGTATGGATGTGTATATATGATTAGGGTTTAGAGAATTATAATGGAATTTGGAGATGGGTTTTGTGTTTATATAAGGGTTGGAGAGCTGAGTTAGGGTTTTATGGGATGTATTTCGGGCTAGGCATGCAAAATTAGGATTGTGGGCTTTTTAAAACGAAAAGAAAAGAATTTTGGGAGAAAATCCGCCTGGCTCGGCAGTCAGTAGCGCGGCCGCGCTAAGTATAGCGCGGGCGCGCTGTGCAACTTAGCGCGGTCGCGCTTGACACTAGCGCGGGCGCGCTAGTGTCTGACACCGGAGGCTGAAATTTTTCGATTTTTGTGTTTTTGAGGTTTACAATGGTACAATGTGGTTCCAATGCGTGGGTTGCCTCCCACGAAGCGCTTGTTTAACGTCGTTAGCTCGACGTGAAGTCCAGAACTAATCCGATTCCGATGAAGTATCCTGTGGAGGATACTTCGTTCCATAACCAAACGAATCCCACGTAACATTGACGTTTAGTGCCAAGAAAGCTTCAGCAAGAGAATCCGTTAGTATATCAGCAAAGCGACCAATTCGTTCTTCCAACATGTCAATACGCCTGATTATTCTTCGGTACTGTGCTTCATTCAATGTCGAAACAGCAGGTGATTGAATTACAGATTGGTTGCTCGCACTGGCAGAGAATAGAGGACAAGTGTCTCCACATGCATTAGAATTTGAGTCTGAGTGAGCTCTAATTCTGTGCCAATTATTCATCTGGATTTCTTGAGTGACTTCGACCGCTTCATCCTCCTCTGATTCTTCCTCTTTTGGAATTTTCCACTTTAGGTCTCTGTGTTCAGCAGCGGCCAAGTTCTCTATCAGCTCGTAAGCATCATCAAAGCTCTTGCTCCAAAGAGTTCCTCCAGCTGCAACGTCTAGCACTGCTCTACAATGACTATTAAGACCTCTGTAGAAGTAGTGAATTGCCATTCCAGGAGGCATGTCATCTTCATTGAGATTTTCGAGAATCTTCTTGAATCGGTCCCAAGCTAGACAAAGATATTCTCCCGAGAATTGAGGGAATTTACCTTCAGTGTTTTTGATAGCTGATACTTTAATTAGAGGATAAAACCTTGTACAGAATATTTTCTCCAACTTGTTCCAGCTATTGGTAGTGTTTGCCGAGAGAGAGATAAACCACGATCTTGCTACATCACGTAGCGTGAATGGGAAGAGTCTCAGCTTCACCAAATCCTTAGGTCCGATATTGAAATCCAAAGCAGTAATGAATTTCTCGAAATTCCTTAGATGCAAGTTTGGGTCCTCAAGAACAGACCCCCCAAATTGAATAGTATCTTGCAGCTTGAGAATGATTGATGGCTTGATGCGAATACCACTGGCTGATATCGCTGGCTCTATTGTGTCAGCCTTATTATCATTGACGTTCAAACGAGAAAATTCACGTGTCGCCACACCAACTGCTGCCCTCGCATAATTCATTGTTCCAGAATCAGAAGAAGAAGATGAATCCATTGCTTCCTTATGAGCTTTAGAACGTGTTGCAAAAACGCGATCGAAGTACCTATAATAAAGAAAAGAAGAAAAGTGAGAAGAGAATAGAATCTTAGTCAGTGAATTTTTAACGCACACTGAAGACAAGTACATAAACTAATTAATTAACACCGAGTCCCCGGCAGCGGCGCCAAAAACTTGTTCGCAAAAATCTACACGCAAGCGCACGTGATCACAAGTAATATATTAAGTTCGATCCCACAGAGACTGGTGAATTAAGAATACGCACCTATGCAACAATGTATGATCAATTATCACTGCTAAGACAATTAACAAGGATTGGTTTCTTTTTATACTAATAACTAAATTTACTAATCAAATTCAGAATAGGAAAACACATGGGATTCTAATTTCATTATCGAATTCATCTAGAATTGAAATTACTGATTAACATGCGACTGTTGATCCTAATCAGACAACACGAAAGTAATACGTGCCAACTCTCGTTGCACACATATCATACCAATCAAAATCCACAATTAAGATAGAAATCTCATGGACACCAACAAAGCTCAGACCCTATATCTCTATAGCGGTAGTGTAAGCAAAGAGGTTTAATAACAAGTCGTCTATCGTGATTACACAGGGTGATAAAAATAGTTCAAGTCTACCACAAATTATGCTTCATTCACATAATCCTATGTTTACATGGCATAGTTCTAAATTCGATCATCCACTCTCGCTTCAGAAAGAATTAACAAACAACTTAGAAGTTAGCTACGCTCCTAAGAAGAATAAGCACGGCTCATGCAAAGAAATCCACGTATGTCACACAATCAAGTAATTAACATTCGTTACTAGACTACATCGATAAATCCATTAGAATCCCATGAAGGCGGTTAGTTCATAATCAAACTAATCGACATCATGGGTTCTAATGAAAGCATGATAAAGAAAAGACAAGAATTAAATAGAATAAAAATGCTTGAATTAATAATAATAAAAATCACACGTTACAGATTTGATGTTCACGATCTTGCTCGAAACTGTCACTTCCTCGCAAAGAACGATCGAATACAACTGATAATGTGCTTGAATAAAACTATGATTACGATATTGTTCTCCACTCAAAACTACGACTATGAGGCTAGGGTTTTTACACACGAGAAATAAAAAATGCATTGACTAAGTCAACCGGGCCTCGACCGCTGCGAAAATCCATCAGAAAAGCTGTAAAAATCGGCCCGGGGAGTTTCTGCGGGGCGCCACCGCGCTACTGTCTGTGATGACAGTCCTGATCCTTTGTTTTCAGCCCGTTCTCGCGTGCATGTCCTTCCTCGCTTCTAGTACCACTTCCGTAGGTGATCACGGTTGCATTTAGCATATGCAACAAGCCCTTTAAACCCCTAGATAGCTCTAGTGGACGAGTGTGTTCTCGTGAGGGTTTGTAGAAGATGTACCCACAAAATCCCAAGTCGTGATGAATCCACAATTCTCTATTCTTGCAAATAATGCACCAAAAACAACCTATAATGATAGAAAATCACTTCATCACCTCAACTCGTGACCTGCACAGAAAAACAATAGAAACACATCAAAAGACACTAAACACTTAAGTACAACCAACCAATTTAAGTGGAAATGAAGGCCTATAAGTGTGTATAAATACCACTTATCACATTGTACTGGCTAGTAGACTCCCACTTCTGTTGGGTCAGAGGGACTCCATCATCTTCATCTTTGTCAGAATCTGAACTGTCATCATCCTCAGTATCAGAGTTTGCTTTGTCATCATCATCAACAGGATCAGCAACTTTCTCCACAGTGTCTTGAGCAGATTTTTCTTGAGCTTCAGACTGTGATTTGATAGATGCTTCACCAGTCTGAGCAAGAGACTGTAGAGCTTCCAAAGCTACTTGGTCAGATTCATCAACTACATCAGACCTGTAGTTTTCTGGAGCTGTGTCATGAACTATGGCACCCTCAGGAATCTTCATTGGAGATTGAGGAATCATCACTGGAGATTTAGGAATTGGAGTTTGGGTTCCATGATCAGATATGGGAGATTTGGGATCAGACATTGCTGTGTCAGTTTCAGCTGTAGCTTGCTCCTTACAAATAATTTCTTCATCTACTTCAGATGAAGTAGAAGATGCTGTAGCACCATCAGAGATTGGAACAGCCTGAAGAGGAAGTACCATCAGAGCTTGAGAAGGTTCTGGTAGAGTGGTGGATGGTGCTTGCTCTTCCTCAAGAGTGAAATCTGTGATTTCAGTTATCGGAATTTTTGCTCTTGCAGGCTTTTGAGCCCTTCTCTTGAATCTGGCTGGCTTCTGTGGACTGGCTTGAACAGGTTCAGAGTTTACATCTTGTGCAGGTTCAAGATCATCATATTCATATGCTGCAACAAGTCTTCTTCTTTTCTTCTGCTTTTGAGGAGTAGCAGTTTCAGTGTGTACCGGGACCTCAGAGTTTGGAGCATCACAGTTTAAGTGAGCCTCAGAGTTTACTGGCTCATCAGCGTTTGTTGCCACAGCAGAGTTTGTTGGCACATCAGAGTTTGGTTTCAGAACATGTGTAGTAACAGAGGTTCTTGTTCTTTTGGCAGTAGAGGGGGCTGCATCAGACTTTGCAGCCCTTTTTGTTTTGGATGCAGAAGTTCTGGGTTGTTTGGGGATGGTAGGAGAGACTGGAGGTTGAGGCTGTTGTGGTTGTGGTTGTTGTTGTGCTGGGGGCATATCCATCCTAGCTCTAACTGGAGCTGGAATTAAAAGAGGTCTTTGAATTGGATACTTCTCATCCTTGGAGATGAAGTCCTTAAACACTCTTTTATGAAGCCTGAATGGCTTGATCTCATCATCAGCATTAAAATCTACCTCACCAACAGTAGCATTAACCAATAATTGACAGAATCTTGAGAAATATATGACTTTTCTATTCTCATGCATTCTCTCACCAATATTTCTAAGAACTAATCTACCAAAATCAAAATTAGTAGAGTAGATCAGAGAATACCCAATCTGCAGCATGTCCATTGGAATGGCATCCCAGTTTGTAGACTTCTTTTGAAATGCCCTGGTGATGCAGTCGAAAAAGAAACTCCATTCTCTTCTGAGCCCTGGGCGCTTTAGTTGTCCCAATTTGTCAAGCGATTCACTGTAGCCCAAATCAGCCATCATGGTTCTCAGATTTGCATCTCCATTTGTGATATAAGCAGTGTCGAGCTCTGGCAAATTGAAAGCAGTTCTGACTGTGGCTGGAGTAACAAAATACTCCTCCCTTTCATATGAAAACACAATCGATGATGATCCCTCTTCACCACCATTGTCATACTTACCCGTCCTCCAGAAGTTTATGATCTGGCTTCCTGAGAGTCTGGCAGGAGCTGTGAGAGCGGTAGCAATGGCACTCTGAGCCAGAAATTGCTGCATAGGATGGTAATCCCTTGGAGCATCGGCAGTGTTTAGGATAGCAGCATGGTTATTGGTGACAAATTCCACACCTGCAAAGATGAATGCTGTAGTGGCCATGAGAACAGAGTTTAAGAAAGAAGGTGTTTGAGGAAGTGTGTGTGAGAAAATTTGAATATTAGAGAGAAGAGAGTAAGAGTTTGTTGAGAGTGTGTAAAGATTAAGTGTAAAAGTGAAGAAGAAGCAATAAAATCTGATGATAAACTCTTCAGATTTTGTTTAGCTGTACACGCTTGGGCTTTTTGTTCACTTGGACACCTGTCAGATTTTAACTGGTAGATAAGAGTTAGTGGGATGGAGAAAAGAGAGTAATAATCATGAGCGCAGTAAAACATGTGCAGTTATAAATGCTGATTACACGTTCTCCTATTAAAATGTTTTTGATGTAAACCCACTAACAATACACCCGTTTGGAATACTCCTTTCATATTCTCTGAATATTTGTACTCCTGAAATGTACAAGATTTTAAAAATCCAGATTAAATCTCTCGAATTTTAAACTCTGAGATTTTCATCAAAGAAAATAAATTTCTAAGTACCTCAGAATAAAGACATAATTTTCAGAATATTCATCAATAAATCAGAGTTTGTCATAGAATCCATAGCTCAATAATGTGCTTGTGACATAATGTGTGTGATTTAACATATTAAATCAGAGACTAGAGAATTTCACAATTTCGTAATTATAAGGTAGACAAGAATAATTTATTTAAACTCTCAAGACATAGACAAAAGATATACTCTGATGGAGAAATATAAAATAAACCAACCCTTTTTTTTTTTTTTTTTTTTGTTTTTTTCAAGGACGCTTTTCAGTGTAAATGAATCACGACCTTTAAATTTTTATTTTGCAACAGTATTTCTCCAGTAATCAGAGATTGTGACTTGTCACCATAGATTATAAAATCTTGGCAATTACTTAATACCAGTAAGTGTTTGGGTCTTTCCAATCACTGTCATATAGACATCTAAGATCTCAAAGGAGTACTATGCTTATTTGCAGGGGTATTTATATAGCATCAGAGTTTATAATCACTGTCTAATTTTACTGAGAGAAAATGCAAATTAATCAGTCTCACTTATAATTAAGATATGTGAAGTAATAGAGTCTCAATGATATCAACATGCATATAGTGTAAAATAGTAGCACAAAATTGAGATCAAGATTAAAGAACTGAACTGAGATTCATGATTACTAATTCATATCATGCTTCATAGTATCTTCACAGGTTTGTTTTCTCAGAGAAAAAAAATGAGATTATTAATCAAGATTCAGAGTTTACAAACATCAGAGAATATCGTCAGAGAATAACGATCAGAGAATATTATCAGAGTATAGCACACAGAGTATATCATCAGAGAATGTCATCAGATTTTAACAATCAGAGTATGTCATGGCAAATTTTGTGAGCAATACATATAGTAATTTGACAATTGAAATTTGAAAGGTCTGACCAGTATGTTTACTCAGTTCCTGATATCATTCCTAGCTCATTCACCAACCTAGTGAAGGTTGCTTCACTTAGTGGTTTGGTGAATATATCTGCTAGCTGCTGTTCAGTAGGAACAAAGTGAAGTTCAATGGTTCCTTCCTCCACATGCTCCCTTATAAAATGGTATCTTATGCTGATGTGCTTTGTCAGAGAATGTTGAACTGGGTTTCCTGTCATAGCAATAGCACTTTGGTTATCACAATAAATAGGAATTTTAGAAAAGGATAACCCATAGTCCAACAGTTGATTTTTCATCCAAAGAATTTGAGCACAGCAGCTGCCTGCAGCTATATACTCTGATTCTGCTGTTGATGTTGAGATTGATTTTTGTTTCTTGCTATACCAAGAGACAAGTCTTCCACCCAGAAATTGACAACTCCCACTTGTGCTTTTCCTGTCAATTTTGCAACCTGCAAAATCTGCATCAGAGTATCCAATTAGACTAAAATCTGATTCTCTAGGATACCATAATCCCAATGATGTGGTACCCTTGAGATATCTGAATATCCTCTTTACTGCAATCAGATGAGGCTCTCTTGGATCTGCCTGAAATCTTGCACATAGACATGTTGCATACATAATGTCTGGTCTACTTGCAGTCAGATAAAGCAAAGATCCAATCATTCCTCTATAGTTTGTGATATCCACTGATGCACCAGTGTCTTTGTCTAGTTTGGTTGCTGTTGCCATAGGAGTAGTTGCAGCTGAACTGTCTTGCATACCAAATTTCTTCAAAAGATTTCTGGTATACTTGGCTTGATTTATAAAAATCCCATCTTCAGTCTGTTTAACTTGTAAACCTAGAAAATAGCTGAGTTCCCCCATCATGCTCATTTGGTACCTAGACTGCATGAGCTTGGCAAATCTTTGACAGAGTTTAGCATTAGTGGAGCCAAAAATAATGTCATCAACATAGATTTGAACTAAAAGCAGATCATTACCATGATTTAAATAAAACAGGGTTTTATCTATGGTACCTCTAGTAAATCCACTTTCAAGAAGAAATTGAGCCAGAGTTTCATACCATGCCCTTGGAGCCTGCTTTAGTCCATAAAGTGCTTTGTCCAACCTGTAGACATAGTCTGGATGTTTTGGATCCACAAATCCTGGAGGTTGTTCAACATATACCTCTTCATCCAGTTTTCCATTTAGAAAAGCACTCTTGACATCCATCTGAAATACTTTGAATTTCTTGTGAGCAGCATAGGCCAGAAAGATTCTGATTGCCTCCAATCTTGCAACTGGAGCAAATGTTTCATCATAATCAATACCTTCCTGTTGTGAATACCCTTTTGCCACAAGCCTTGCTTTATTCCTTGTAATGACACCCTCACTGTCAGTTTTGTTTCTGAACACCCATTTTGCACCAACTATGGATCTATCTTTAGGTCTTGGTACTAGGGTCCATACTTTGTTTCTCTCAAATTCATTTAGCTCCTCTTGCATTGCTTGAATCCAGTCAGCATCTTGAAGAGCTTCCTCCACCTTTTTAGGTTCTGTTTGTGACAGAAAGCAATGATGTAAACACTCATTTGCTGTAGCTGTCCTTGTTTGCACACCTGCTTCTGGATTGCCAATTATTAAATCAGGTGTGTGAGATTTTGTCCACTTCCTGGCATGTGGAAGCTGACCATTTTCATCATTGGATCCTCCCCCTTGATCCATGCTTTCCTGATTCTGTTGATTATTCTCTGTAGCTCCCCCTAAATTTGTGCTATCAGAGTTTGAATCAGTATTCTCTGATGAGTTTGAGTCAGCATTCTCTGATGAGTCTTGGGTAGAATCTGAAACATTCTGATGCTCCCCCTCAACAAGTGCTTCATCATCATGAACTTGTGAATTTTCACCAGAGTTTGCTGTATTTTGTTCACATTCAGAGTTTGACTGTTCATTAGAGTTTGTTGAATCAGAGAATATTTCTTCATTTTCAAAATGCAGTTCTTCATGATCATCCATATCTGCTAAGCCCATAATTCTTTTGTCATCAAATGACACATGTATGGATTCCATGATGACCTTGGTTCTCAGATTATAGACTCTGAAGGCCTTTGTTATCAGAGGATAACCTACAAAAATACCTTCATCAGCTTTTAAATCAAACTTGGTAAGCTGTTCTGGATGAGTCTTTAATACAAAGCATTTGCACCCAAATATATGAAAATACTTCAGATTTGGCTTCTTTTTCTTCACCATCTCATATGGGGTCTTGCCATGCTTATTGATCAAGGTTGCATTTTGAGTGAAACAAGCTGTTTGAACAGCTTCTGCCCAGAAGTAAGTAGGCAATTTAGCCTCATCAAGCATAGTTCTGGCAGCTTCTATAAGAGTTCTGTTCTTCCTTTCAACTACACCATTTTGCTGTGGTGTACCAGGTGCAGAGAATTGTTGCACTACACCTCTTTCTTTGCAGAACTCTTCCATTTTTGAATTTCTGAACTCAGTTCCATTATCACTTCTAATGATCTTCACTTTGTCTTCAGATCCATGATCCAGTTGTTTCACATGATCCATCAGATGCAAGGCTGTTTCATCTTTAGATTGAAGAAAATATACCCAAGTGTATCTGGTATACTCATCAACAATGACAAGAGCATATTTCTTCCTTGCAATGGATGGTACATTGACTGGTCCAAATAGATCAACATGTAGAAGATGATATGGTTTGTTTATTGAGAATTCAGTTTTACTCTTGAAATATGTCTTTCTTTGCTTGGCTTTTTGACATGAATCACATAATCCATCAGATGTGAGTAGTGATTCAGGGAGTCCTCTCACAAGCTTTTTCTTTATAAGCTCATTTATGGAGTTGAAATTCAGGTGTGAGAGCTTCTTATGCCATTTCCAACTTTCTTCTGCAGAGATCCTTGTAGACAAGCAAATTGATTTTCCTTCAGAGTTTGTAGGCAAGTGGATTTCATAAATATTCCCATGTCTGTGAGCAGTTACTGCCACTTTGCCTGTTGACTTGCTTACTATCTCACTGTGTTCTTCATAGAAATCAACATGATATCCTCTGTCACAGATCTGACTGACAGAGAGTAAATTGTGTTTCAGCCCTTGAACAAGAGCTACATTTGATATGATGACATTTCCAAGATTGATGTTGCCATATCCCAGAGTCCTTCCTATGTTGCCATCTCCATAAGAAACACTTGGGCCAGCCTTCTCCACAAACTCTGATAGCAGGGCTTTATTTCCAGTCATGTGTCCTGAACATCCACTGTCCAAGACTAGAATGTTCTTCCTGTTGCCCTGCAATCACACAGACCACTAGTTGTTAGTTTTAAGGATCCAGACTTGCTTGGATCCCTTGGCCTTATTAAGTTTGTTAGCTTTTGCAGCGGTATTATTATCAGAGTTTGAGCTAACAGACTTTGCAACAGAGTTTGTACTAGAAACAGAGTTTGTACTTGCAGAGTTTTTATTAACCTTTAAAGAAGGTTTCAATTGATAATAATCATAATACAAACTATGATATTCTTTGCAAGTATAAATAGAATGCCATAAACTACCACAATGAAAACATGGATCTTGTGGTTTATATCTAATACTACTTTTTCTAACTCCAGACTTTGTAGGTAAAGAGTTAATGTCCTTGTTCTTCCTGCAAAAATTAGCAAGATGATTAGTATTACCACAGTTATGGCATGTCTTCCTAAGTGCATTTGGAACAGGCATGTAGTTATTACTCTTGTCTATACCAATCTTGCCATTTCTGTTTTTCCTAGGCTCCTTGTTTTTGTCATCAGACTTTACCTCTTTAAGCTTATGTTTAAGCTGTTTCTGAGTCATCAGTCCTATGTTAACCTGTTTGGGCTTATCAGATTTTAAACTTTTGTTAGTCTCTGATTTTGGTCTACTCTGTTTAGACTTAGAGGATTCAACAACAAATTTGACAGGTTTAACCTTAGGTCTTTGAGTTTTAACAAACTCTGTTTTTGATGACTCAGCTTCAGAGTTATCAGTGTAACCTAGTCCCTTCTTCCAGTTTCCACTACCTAAGATATCCTGAGTGGTTTTGCCTGAATTAGTCCATGTCTTAATGATCTCCCTTTCCTTAGCAAGTTCTGATTGAAGAGATGCATACCTCTTTGATAATTCATCTTTGACAATGACAGCATCATCTCTTTCTTTTTGAACTTCCAACATCTGAACTAATTCTTTTTCTAGAAAATCATTCCTTTTCTTTACACTCAGAGTTTCAGATTTTAATCTTTCATTTTCTAAAGTCTGATCTCTAAAGCTGATATGTAAAGTTTTAAGAAACAATCTTAATTCAGTTATATCTTCAGTATCAAAGGCAAGAGTAGAATGAGGTACCTTAGCAGTAGATTCAGAGTTGTTGTCAGTGTTTGCCATCAGAGCATAATTGACTTCTTCTTCTGAATCAGATGTATCTGTCCAGTTTCCTTTCTTGGTGATAAAGGCCTTTTCTTTTTCCTTCTTGGCTTTCTTGCATTCAGATGCAAAGTGTCCCTTTTCACCACAGTTGAAACAGGTATACTTGTCAGCTTTTCCAGCTTTCCCTTCTTTGCCCTCATTCTTCTTGAAGTTCTTCTTGTCATAAACTCTGTCAGAGTTTCTGTCTTTTCTTGAAAAACTTTTGCCTTTGTTGAACTTTTTGTAGGCCAACTTCTTGAAGCTTTTCACCATCAATGCTGCTAACTGCATCATCTCATCATCACTTTCTTCAGAGTCTGAGGGAACATCAGTGTTTGAGTCATCAGAGTTTGATGACTCAATGTCAGACTTTGTGACATGAGCTTTTCCCTTGCTCTTAGCAGTTTCCTCTTGAACTTTCAGAGCAACAGACTTTGATTTTCCTCCATGTCGTTTGCTCCTTTGCTCCATTTCAAGTTCATGAGTCTTCAGCCTTCCATAAACATCATCAAGAGACATCTCTCCAAGATCAAGATTGTCTCTTATTGTAGTGACTTTCAAATCCCATTTTTCAGGAAGAGCTAGAAGGAATTTGAGGTTTGAGTCTTCAAGATCATATTCCTTGTTCACCAGAGATAAGTCATTTAACAGTTTGACAAATCTGTCATACAGATCTGTCAGGGACTCACCAGATTTTGAGTCAAAGTGTTCATACTCCTGTGTAAGGATTGTTTTTCTGTTTTTCTTAATGGCCTGAGTTCCTTGACATCTGGTTTCCAGAGCATCCCAAATTTGTTTAGCAGTTTTGCACCCAATCACCCTATTAGACATTGCATTATCAAGGGCACTATGCAACAGATGCTTCACCTTTGCATCTTTACTGATAGATGAGATGTCCTCGGGAGTATAATCTTTCTTTTCTTTTGGAACCATCTTTTGAGGTTCATCTGCAATCCCAACAGAGAGCTTGGTGGGCATATGTGGTCCATCAAAAATCCTGTCAAGGTATTCTGGATCAACAGAGTCTAAGAATATGATCATTCTTTCTTTCCAGACTGGATATTCAGATGCCTTAAGGATTGGAACTCTAAAGGATGAAGCTTGTGATTTTTCAGACATGATTGTGTTTAAGATCTCACTGTAGTAATCTTAACAGACCTCGCTCTGATACCACTTGTTAGGTCCTTTAAACTCACTATATAATATGATATAGTGATCACAATCTGTAACACAGTATGACAATATAAGAGATCGAAAGCAATAAACTCTTATATTCACAAAGCTTTAATAGTTACAAAAACTCTCTCAGTGATTTATATTGTATCACTAAGAGCTGCTAGGGTTCTTAACAATATACTCGATCACTCCACTCCTATAGAGTAACCCTAATCTGTGTTTATATAGACACAGTTACAAAATCAATCTCTGATTTGATATCCTATAAATCAGCTAATAAATCTATCAATCAAAGATTGCTACTGTTTTCTGTTTGGTTTCCATAGTCAGCAAATCACTCCTCTGCTTCTATCCTTCCTTGAAGTATATCCACTTCTGAGCTCTTTCCACGTGTAAACTCTGACGAGTCTTGACTATGTAAACTCTGATCATACTTTATTAAACTCTGTCAGACTTTACTAAACTCTGATCAGCTTCTAGTTTAAACTCTGATGATTCCTGTTCTAAAACAAACTTTAAGAATATTAGTAATCATCAATTATATCTAACAATAATTATATATGATGTGTAATTTATTTATTGAATTAATTCTATCTCGAATTAATTTAATTTATGAATTTATGCATTTAATAATTAAGTGGATATTAATTGGTTAATTAATTAAAAGAAATAAGGGTTTGTCTTGTTGGATCAAAAGGAAAGAAAATTGCTATGATTGTCTTAAGAAATAACAAGGTAAGACAATCAAACAGATTGTCTTACCGTGCCATTTCCCTCCTCCAACACACGGTAAGACAATCTCTGGAATTGTCTTACCGTGCCCTTCTTTTGTCTTACCGTGTGGATGGCAAGACAATCATTCTGATTGTCTTACCGTGTGGCTACCATGACAATCAGGATGATTGTCTTACTGTTTGGAGTATAAGACAATCCTACAGATTGTCTTACCGTGCCCTGATTGTCTTACCGTGCCCTTGGGATTGTCTTACCACTTCAGATTGTCATTCTAAGCTATAGACAATGCTTATGATTGTCTTACCTTATGTTTTTCAGCAAGACAAAGTGCCAAATTGTCATAGCAACCACTAGATTGTCTTTGCCACCATTGTCTTGCCTAGTTCTTGAGATTTGCCTATAAATATGGCTCATTCTCATTCATTTCAAAGTGTTCAAAGTGCTTGTAATCTTTCAAGTTGTGTTAAACTTGCTATTCGTTAAAACCACAGTTTATTGTGCTTTGATCATTCGGTTGTTTTGTTCCGCTGAGTTAGAATTCTTTCTGTCAAATTTATTCTACGAACTAGTGGACATTAAATCGAACCATATTAATTATATAACGACTTCCACATTGTTATATTAATTAATTAAAATCTGATTAACAATTTTATATTCAATCAGATTATTCCGCCGCGATTATTTCTAAGTGACGATTGTATTCAACCCCCCCCCCTTCTACAATCGTTCCAGGACCTAACAAAAACAACTTGTAGCTTCATTTCCGCTTGTTTAAAATTAAAATCAACTTGTAGTTTCATTCTTGACTCGTTTAAGCCTGTAAACAACTTGTTGCTTCATTATCGGCCAGATTGAAGTTGGAAACAAATTAGAGCTTCATTCCAGACTCGTTTGAAGTTTAAAACAACTTGTAGCTTCATTTTCGGTTGTTTAAAATTAGAATCAACTTGTAGTTTCATTCTTGACCCGTTTGAGCCCGGAAACAACCTGTTGCTTCATTATTGGCTAGATTGAAGTTGGAAACAACTTGTAGCTTCATTTCAGACTCGTTTGAATGAAAACAACTTGTAGCTTCATTTTCGGTTGTTTAAAATTAGAATCAACTTGTAATTTTATTCCTGACTCGTTTTAGCCTGTAAACAACTTGTTGCTTCATTATTGACTAGATTGAAGTTGGAAACAACTTGTAGCTTCATTCCAGACTCATTTGAATTTGAAAACAACTTGAAGCTTCATTTTCGGTTGTTTAAAATTAGAATCAAATTTTAGTTTAATTCTTGACTCGTTTGAGCCCGGAAACAACTTGTTGCTTCGTTATTAGCTAGATTGAAGTTGGAAACAACTTGTAGCTTCATTCTAGACTCGTTTGAAGTTGAAAACAACTTGTAGCTTCATTTTCGGTTGTTTAAAATTAGAATCAACTTTTAATTTTATTCTTGACTCGTTTAAGCCTATAAACAACTTGTTGCTTCATTATTGGCTAGATTGAAGTTGGAAACAACTTGTAGCTTCATTCCAGACTCGTTTGAAGTTAAAAACAACTTGTAGCTTCATTTTCGGTTGTTTAAAATTAGAATGAACTTGTAGTTTCATTCTTGACTCGTTTGAGCCAGGAAACAACTTGCAGCTTCATTATTGGCTAGTTTGAAGTTGGAACCAACTTGTAGCTTCATTCCAGACTCGTTTGAAGTTGAAAACAACTTGTAGCTTCATTTTCGGTTGTTTAAAATTAGAATCAGCTTGTAGTTTCATTCTTGACTCGTTTGAGCCCGGAAACAACTTGTTGCTTCATTATTCGCTAGATTGAAGTTGGAAACAACTTGTAGCTTCATTCCAGACTCGTTTGAAGTTGAAAAAAAATTGTAGCTTCATTTTCGGTTGTTTAAAATTAGAATCAACTTGTAGTTTCATTCTTGACTCGTATGAGCCCGGAAACAACTTGCTGCTTCATTATTGGCTAGATTGAAGTTGGAAACAACTTGTAGCTTCATTCCAGACTCGTTTGAAGTTGAAAACTACTTGTAGCTTCATTTTCGGTTGTTTAAAATTAGAATCAACTTGTAGTTTCATTCTTGACTCGTTTAAGCATGTAAACAACTTGTTGCTTCATTATTGGCTAGATTGAAGTTGGAAACAACTTGTTGCTTCATTCCAGACTCGTTTGAAGTTGAAAACAACTTCTAGCTTCGTTTTCGGATGTTACAAATTAGAATTAACTTATAGTTTCATTCTTGACTCGTTTAAGCATCTAAACAACTTGTTGCTTCATTATTGGCTAGATTGAAGTTGGAAACAACTTGTAGCTTCATTCCAGACTCGTTTGAAGTTAAAAATAACTTGTAGCTTCATTTCCGCTTGTTTAAAATTAAAATCAACTTGTAGTTTCATTCTTGACTCGTTTAAGCCTGTAAACAACTTGTTGCTTCATTATCGGCCAGATTGAAGTTGGAAACAAATTAGAGCTTCATTCCAAACTCGTTTGAAGTTTAAAACAACTTGTAGCTTCATTTTCGGTTGTTTAAAATTAGAATCAACTTGTAGTTTCATTCTTGACCCGTTTGAGCCCGGAAACAACCTGTTGCTTCATTATTGGCTAGATTGAAGTTGGAAACAACTTGTAGCTTCATTCCAAACTCGTTTGAATGAAAACAACTTGTAGCTTCATTTTCGGTTGTTTAAAATTAGAATCAACTTGTAATTTTATTCTTGACTCGTTTAAGCCTGTAAACAACTTGTTGCTTCATTATTGGCTAGATTGAAGTTCGAAACAACTTGTAGCTTCATTCCAGACTCATTTGAATTTGAAAACAACTTGAAGCTTCATTTTCGGTTGTTTAAAATTGGAATCAAATTTTAGTTTAATTCTTGACTCGTTTGAGCCCGGAAACAACTTGTTGCTTCATTATTGGCTAGATTGAAGTTGGAAACAACTTGTAGCTTCATTCTAGACTCGTTTGAAGTTGAAAACAACATGTAGCTTCATATTCGGTTGTTTAAAATTAGAATCAACTTTTAATTTTATTCTTGACTCGTTTAAGCCTATAAACAACTTGTTGCCTCATTATTGGCTAGATTGAAGTTGGAAACAACTTGTAGATTCATTCCAGACTCGTTTGAAGTTGAAAACAACTTGTAGCTTCATTTTCGGTTGTTTAAAATTAGGATGAACTTGTAGTTTCATTCTTGACTCGTTTGAGCCAGGAAACAACTTGCTGCTTCATTATTGGCTAGTTTGAAGTTGGAAACAACTTGTAGCTTCATTCCAGACTCGTTTGAAGTTGAAAACAACTTGTAGCTTCATTTTCGGTTGTTTAAAATTAGAATCAGCTTGTAGTTTCATTCTTGACTCGTTTGAGCCCGGAAACAACTTGTTGCTTCATTATTCGCTAGATTGAAGTTGGAAACAACTTGTAGCTTCATTCCAGACTCGTTTGAAGTTGAAAAAAAATTGTAGCTTCATTTTCGGTTGTTTAAAATTAGAATCAACTTGTAGTTTCATTCTTGACTCGTTTGAGCCCGGAAACAACTTGCTGCTTCATTATTGGCTAGATTGAAGTTGAAAACAACCTGTAGCTTCATTCCAGACTCGTTTGAAGTTGAAAACTACTTATAGCTTCATTTTCGGTTGTTTAAAATTAGAATCAACTTGTAGTTTCATTCTTGACTCGTTTAAGCATGTAAACAACTTGTTGCGTCATTATTGGCTAGATTGAAGTTGGAAACAACTTGTTGCTTCATTCAAGACTCGTTTGAAGTTGAAAACAACTTCTAGCTTCGTTTTCGGATGTTACAAATTAGAATTAACTTATAGTTTCATTCTTGACTCGTTTAAGCATGTAAACAACTTGTTGCTTCATTATTGGCTAGATTGAAGTTGGAAACAACTTGTAGCTTCATTACAGACTTGTTTGAAGTTAAAAACAACTTGTAGCTTCATTTCCGCTTGTTTAAAATTAAAATCAACTTGTAGTTTCATTCTTGACTCGTTTAAGCCTGTAAACAACTTGTTGCTTCATTATCGGCCAGATTGAAGTTGGAAACGAATTAGAGCTTCATTCCAAACTCGTTTGAAGTTTAAAACAACTTGTAGCTTCATTTTCGGTTGTTTAAAATTAGAATCAACTTGTAGTTTCATTCTTGACCCGTTTGAGCCCGTAAACAACATGTTGCTTCATTATTGGCTAGATTAAAGTTGGAAACAACTTGTAGCTTCATTCCAGACTCGTTTGAATGAAAACAACTTGTAGCTTCATTTTCGGTTGTTTAAAATTAGAATCAACTTGTAATTTTATTCTTGACTCGTTTAAGCCTCTAAACAACTTGTTGCTTCATTATTGGCTAGATTGAAGTTGGAAACAACTTGTAACTTCATTCCAGACTCGTTTGAATTTGAAAACAACTTGAAGCTTCTTTTTCGGTTGTTTAAAATTAGAATCAAATTTTAGTTTAATTCTTGACTCGTTTAAGCATGTAAACAACTTGTTGCTTCATCATTGGCTAGATTGAAGTTGGAAACAACTTGTAGCTTCATTCTAGACTCGTTTGAAGTTGAAAACAACTTGTAGCTTCATTTTCGGTTGTTTAAAATTAGGATCAACTTGTAGTTTCATTCTTGACTCTTTTAAGCATGTAAACAACTTGTGGCTTCATCATTGGCTAGATTGAAGTTGGAAACAACTTGTAGCTTCATTCCAGACTCGTTTGAAGTTGAAAACAACTTGTAGCTTCATTTCCGGTTGTTTAAAATTAGAATGAACTTGTAATTTAATTCTTGACTCGTTTGAGCCCGGAAACAAGTTGTTGCTTCATTATTGGCTAGATTGAAGTTGGAAAAAACTTGTAGCTTCATTCCAGACTCGTTTGAATGTTAACATAACATGCAAATTATCGAGAGGATAACTCAACTAACTGATAAGACAAAGGATTAAACATGAATTGTAAATAGCAAAAAGTTTCTGGTATTTCATTAAACATTCACCAGAATTCAAAATATTCCATTAGATTAGAAAAGGATGTTCTTACTGAACATATATTACAAATCCCTAATGAATCTAAAGATCAACTTCTCCTTCTTCGATATCAGAATTGTGAAGGATAGGAGTTGATGGTTCTTCCCTGGTTGGCACTTCAGATGTAGTGGATTCACCACGCTTCTTTCGTTCCCTTGCCAGAGCCAGTTGATGTAGTACTTCTAATTCCACAGGGTCTTCGCGGAAGTCTGATGGCTGAGATTTTGTAACATTTTTCATCCTTCGAAAAAACTGAGCAACATTCTTTCGAGTGCAGTAAGCAAGAATCACATCATCAGCATCAGACTTAGCTTTAGAAGCGAAGCCCTTGGTTCTTAAAAGAGTGGAGGCAAGAGCAAGTTGCTTAGCGGGATACTTTGGCAAGGCTTCTTCGTTGAGATAGACAGTGCTGAAGATCTCCTTGTGAACGAACTTTACACAGTATGGATTCCTGACAACCTGAGGACTGCTGAATACAGCACATTGTAGCAGTTTGTCACGAAGGAGTTCGTTCAGGTTGGAGCTGCGCTTTACCTTGTTCCGAAGCACCCAGAGCTCCGATACAGAGAATGATTTCAGAGATTCGACAGATAGTCTGAAGGAACCATTCCTCTGTGTATAGACAATTAGCTCCCATTCTTCTAACAGATTGTTGACTCCCACAGTCAAATAATTCAATTCCAAAGCAAAGGCATGCATAAAGACATCCTCGTTAGGGTTTACCTCTCGAAGATCATAGATCAGAGATAAGAACTTCTTGTCGTTGAAAGGTTCCCTTTGAGGTCCATTGTATATCCTCTTTGCAATGTCCCAGCTTTTTCCGACTTTCCTTTTAATATCAAGATTCTTCTGCTTGCACGCAACATCATAGATTTTCTATTTCTCGATCTTGATTTGCTCTTCTGTGATCAACTTGTCCTCTAAAAGTTTTTGGAAATCACGAAGCTTACGCTTCCTAGCTTCATTTTCAGCTTTAAACTTCCGGACATTCTCCTCATGCTCTAGGTCAACGGGTTCTTCATCCTGAAACAAATAACCCTCATCAAATTTACCTTCTTCTTCTTCCTGACGATAGGTAGCATCGAAGATGTCATCATCATCCATATCATTTGGATAGTCATCATAACTATCAGAGTTGAAAACATTGTCGGACTGATGTAACGGTTCTTTGCCTTTAGATTTATCAGATTCTTTGTCAGGGGCAGATCCAGAAGTGGTATTCCCTTTGTTGCTTTTATTTGAGCTATTGCCTCTATCATCCCTGTCACCTTTGTCTTCTCTATTCTCCCCCTTAGTTGAGGGATCCTCTCCGGAGGGTTGATCATCAGACTTGTTGGAGTTCCTGAGGAGTTGATCTAGTTTGCTGTCGATTGTCTCAAATTTAGACATGTAAAGTTCATCATTGGATCTCATCTCAACAGCTAACTCATGAATTTCCTCTTTAAGCTCATCCCTGTAAGAACTAGATGGCCTTTCCTCAGCTTTCTGTTGTAGGGTCACCAACTGTGCACCCTTGAGCTTCTCATTCTCAGCAATCATTCTGGCAAGCTCAGCTCTTAGCTTTGCCATTTGTTCCTCAAACAGAGCAGGGTCAGTGTGTGCACTCACCTCACGTACACTCAAAGCTGTTTCACTAGCCTCACGTGCATGTGTATCGCTCGGTGTTTGCCTTACATCACTCTGTTCATTCACTCTGCCTGCTGTACCTGTATATACTACCAATGTCCCTTGAGATGGGTTCAAAGGTAGTGGAGGAACAAATTGTCCTCCGGACGCCTGTGAGGGCAGATTAACTTGCACGCTGCCAAGTTCCGCCTGATCAGAAAAGAAAGTGTGATCAGCAAAGTTTTCATATATAATACATTGATTTTGAAAATCTGTGCACTAAGTAAACATAGTAACCTGTGTATCTGTTTGGGCTTGCACTAGCGTGATTGCTAGCGCAGTGCTTGACTCTGTACAAGTTACCGCGGCCGGACGGTCAATTTCAATGGCCTCATCCTATAGAGAGAATGGGTCCAGAGACTGTTTATCTGCCATTTCAAAATCTGAGCCTTGTTGGGAAGGCAAAGATGAGGCTACAAGTGTCTCCAAGGCTTCCACCCTTTGCTTCTTGGAGGGAGACAGAGCTGTGGGTTGACTCATTAAACTACTCGTACTCCGTTTCCTTGCAACTTTACGAACATGTTGCATTGTAGTGTTGGTTGATGTGTTTGGAGAAACGAGAGTTTGTTGAAGTGAATCATCAGCTAGGTTATGAACCTGTGTGTTTTCAGGTTCATTGCTGGTAGGCTGGAAAACAAAATCAAGGTCACAAACAAGATCACAACCATAATCTGACGTATCAACATTAAAATTAGATGATAAGTTAGAAAGTACCTGAGCTACCTGTAGGTCTTGACGGAAGGACTGCAGCTCCTGGTTGATAGGAGAGTCAGAGTGAAGGGGTTGTGAGGTAGATTGTGTTTGTGGTATGATTTGGGATTGTGTTTGGTATGGGAGAGGTTCAGATGAAGATGGTTGATTCTCAAAGAGATCATAGTCCAATGTTTGATCTTCAAATGAAAGGTCTGGTTGTTGTTGTTGATGAGTAGGGGAGTGATATGATGATTGGTTGGATGAATGGTGTGATGACTGTGCTTCTTGAGATTGTTGAGGTGAATGCTGCTGTTGTTGATGGTGTAGATGTTGTTGTTGATGTTGTTGTGCAGGTTGTTGAATCTGCAGGGGTTGAGGTTCTTGTGGTTGCTGTTGCTGTTGTTGCTGAGGTTGAGGTGGAGGAGCCACAGGAAGTTGATACAGCTGCAGTGGAGTGTTGAACATCTATAGCATGTGAGGAGTGGTGATTAGTGGAACAGTTGCAAATTTGTTCTTATTGTCCAACTGAGTCATCAACTTTGAACAGGCACGAGGAACTGGTGCCACAGGAGAGTTGGAGTAGTGTTCCTTCTCAACGTCAGTCATCTTATCATTTAGAAATAACATGATAAATTGAGGATAAAAGCATGAGACTTTGGCATTCTGCTCAACGGATCTGTTCCTCAGTGGTCCTAATTTGGTAAGAATGGATTGAAGTATAAGCTTACCAAGGTTGATCGGACGATTGAAAGCAATGCAGAATCCAATCTTCTGAAGCAAAGAAGTTATAACATTGAAGTTCTTGCGAGTGGTAGGAGCAAACACTCTGCCAAAGTGTCAAAGAAAAGGTCCCACTCGGGCTTCAGATTGCTTTTCAACATCCGAGGCAAGTTTATTTCACCCTGATATAATATCGTCTGAAAGAATTGGGTGATCTCATCTTCAGTAGGGAGTTCAGCAAAATTCTCCCTCGGGAACCCCAGTATCCTATTCACATCATCATAGTTGATATGAATGGTACGTCCTCCATGTATATCTCCAGAAACCTGATAATTATCCAATAAAGTAGTGTTCAGGGCTGTCGAGTAGAAGTCCTGAATTGGCTGTATCTGGAGTTCTGCATGAGCTGTAATAGCAGTGCTGACGAGCGACTGACTATTCAGAAAACGGACCCACGGTCTAAAACGTGCCAAACTTGCTTCCGGGTCGAAGAATCCATTCAAATTAGTCTCCTCAATTACAAAGCGACTGGCCATTTTTTTAAAATTAAAAATTGAATTAAGTGAGAATTTTTCAAATAAAATATTAATTCTCAAATTTCTCACAAATTTCAATTAATAATTAAGTATCAAATAATTAATTAATTAATAATTCGAATTAATTGGGTAAATTCGAATTAAAACTTAATTAATCTTAAAATGGCTTAAATTAAGTCCCAAACAATGCCTTAATCTCCAAAAAGTCCAAAAATCCCCAATGTAGCTTGAAAAACCCTAACTGCCGAATTCAAGAACTAGGGTTTGAAATCAATCGAACTAAAAACACCACAACTCGAACTGTACTGATTGTCCAGGGTCAAGTAGTCACAAACTCGGTCACTAATCGTTCAAAATCGTTCAAGATATGCGCAACTCGTTCGACTCAGTACAACTCGGTGAAAACGGGTTCGAAAACTCAGAGAAAAACCGGCAGCAATTCGACTTATTTTGGGATGAAAATAAGTAACCAGCAAGTGTTTAACACTTGATAAACGAAACCAGCAAGTTTTGTTGCAAAAACTTGAAAAACGAGAGCAAGAACAATGGCAGTGTATGTGAGTGCGAGTGTGTGTATTGTGAAGGAGATGATGAATAGGTATGACTTAGATTAGAAAAGTCATATGGATATGGGTTGGTCGGTATGACTTTCCTATGGAATGTCATACCGAGCTCTTGATAAAGTCATTCTCGAGCAAGCGGTATGACATTCTTAGAAAGTCATACCGAGAAACTAAATGGAGGAATTGAATAAATCGGTATGACTTTCACAAAGAAAGTCATGCCGCGTAGGAAGTGTATAGAGGAAGCTTGTAGCGGTATGACATTGTCAAAGAAACTCATACCGATACAAAGAAGTGTGTAAAGCAAGCCAGAATGGTATGACATTCTATAATAATGTCATACCGAGACATAAAAACAGATTTTATATCAAAAACAAATACATATTATGATTTTTGATTAATTAAAAACAATAAAACCTTTTGCACATTTAATCAAAAATCTAATACACATAATATATAATATATTAACACATATATTTTGTAAAATTCAACTTTAATTAAATATAAATACTTATGAATTTAACTTTAATTCATTAAAATGAATTAACTTAAAAACAAATATTTATGCTTAATTAATTTTGAAAAATACAAAATAAATACATATAATTATCTAAATGCACAGAGAATATTACAGGGGAGTATGCAGCACTTAGAAAAATATTGAGAAATATATGAACATGCATAATTAGACAGAAAATTATCAGATAATTTATAAACAATTATATAAAATCTAATAAAATAGATATAATTACACAGAAAATTCACAAAAATATATAATAATATATAAAATACATATAAAATATATACAAAGAGAATCATGGCATATTTAACATCCCTAGTTCACAAACCAACTTAGAGAAAATGGATTCATCAAGTGGTTTCGTGAAGATGTCTGCAATCTGATCAGCCGTGGGTACGAAATGTAACACCACAGTACCATTCATGACATGTTCTCGAATGAAATGATACCTGATATCTATGTGCTTGGTCCTGGAGTGTTGCACTGGATTGTTTGAAATGGCTATGGCACTGGTGTTGTCACAAAATATTGGAATTTTGTCGACAGAAATACCATTATCATTTAATTGGTTTCTGATCCAGAGAATCTGAGCACAACAACTGCCAGCAGCTATGTACTCAGCTTCAGCAGTAGAAGTGGACACTGAGTGTTGCTTCTTGCTGTACCAGGAAACCAACCGACGTCCTAGAAATTAACAACTTCTAGACGTACTCTTTCTATCAATCCTGCAACCTGCATAATCAGAATCTGTATAGCCCGTTAAGTCAAAACCAGTATTCTTAGGGTACCAAATACCTAAACCAGGTGTACCCTTAAGATATCTAAAGATTCTTTTGACGGCTATATGATGTGATTTTTTAGGATCAGCCTGAAACCTAGCACACAAACATGTTGCAAACATAATATCTGGTCTACTAGCAGTGAGATAGAGTAATGAGCCAATCATACCTCGATAGCTTGAGATATCAACTTTCTTACCAGATTTATCCTGGTCAAGCTTAGTGGCAGTGGCCATGGGTGTCTTTGCCGGTGAACAGTCTTCTAGATTGTACTTTCTTAGAAGATCTTTGACATACTTTGACTGGCAAATAAAGATTCCATCTTCCTTTTGGCTTACTTGAAGATCAAGAAAGTAGGATAGCTCACCCATCATACTCATTTCATAATTACTCTGCATTAACTTAGCAAACCTCTTGCACAAGTTATCATTAGTAGAACCAAATATAATATCATCAACATATATTTGAACAAATATCATATCATTATCATGCAATTTGTAAAAGAGAGTTTTGTCTATGACACCTCTAGTAAATTTATTTTCAATTAAAAATTCAGAGAGGGTGTCATACCATGTCCTTGGTGACTGCTTAAGCCCATAGACAGCTTTGAATAGGAAGTACACAAAATCAGCAAACTCTGGATTTTCAAAGCCAGGGGGCTGTTCCAGATATACTTCTTCTTCCAGCTTTCCATTCAGAAATGCACTTTTCACATCCATCTGATAAACTTTGAAGTTGGAGTGTGCAGCAAATGCAAGGAATATTCTGATGGCTTCAAGACGAGCAACTGGGGCATAGGTTTCATCGTAGTCAATTCCTTCTTCCTGAGAATAACCTTTTGCAACCAGTCTGGCTTTGTTTCTCACAACAATGCCATCACCATCTAGCTTGTTACGGAAGACCCATCTAGCTCCAATTGTAGACCTTCCTTTTGGTCTTGGAACCAGGGCCCAGACTTCTTGTCTCTCAAATTGATTGAGTTCTTCTTGCATGGCAAGAACCCAATCAGGATCAGCAAGTGCTTCATCTATTTTCTTTGGTTCTAGTTGAGATAGAAATCCAGAAAATAAACATTCGTTAGACGTAGCACTTCTAGTCCTTACACCAACATCAGGATCACCAATAATCAGATCAAAGGGATGATCTTTGCTCCAAATCCTTTCCTTTGGAAGTTGTGTCCTTGATGATTCAGCAGTATTATCATTAGGCTGATGTGTATGACTAGTTGATCCACCAGCTCCCCCTGAGCTGTTGCCAGGTTGACTTGATGATCCTCCACTAGCATCAGTAGAATATCCAGCATTATTGCCATTTCCTCCACCATTGCCTGGATCATTATCATTGTTGTCATCACCTGTTGCAACCTCAGGTGGCATATCATCATCTGAATCAGATGCTGGAAAGTTGTCAAACTTCAGAGATTCAGATGGATCAGCAGATTATAAACTTGGAAGTTTAGTGTCATCAAATGTAACATTGACACTAACTTTCACTAACAGAGTATCAATTACAAAAACTCTATAAGCATTATTTGTATAACCAACAAAAATTGCTTCAGATGCCTTTGGCTCAAACTTGTTCAAGTTCTCTTCACCATCCTTGAGAACATAACACTTGGCTCCAAAGACATGAAGATGTTTGACATATGGTTTCTTGTTGTTATACAGATGAAATGGAGTTTTCATATGATCCTTGTTGATCAAAGTTCTATTCTGGGTATAGCAGGCAATAGACACAGCTTCAGCCCAAAAGTACAGTGGAAGCTTTGATTCAGCAATCATAGTCCTTGCAGCTTCAATCAGTGTACGATTCTTTCTTTCGACGAATCCATTCTGCTGTGGAGTCTTTGGTGCTGAATACTGCCTTCTAATTCCCTTTTCAGAGTAAAAGTTGATTAGAGTTTGATTCTTGAATTCCGTGCCATTATCTTACCTTACAGCTTTCACTGGCACACCTTTATCCAATTCAACCGACTTAATATGATCAATCACTGTCATCGGGGTTTCATCCTTAGAAGCCAGGAAGTAAACCCAAGTAAATTTTGAGAAGTCATCCACAATAACCAAGGCATATCTTCCTTCATCAATTGATGCAACATTCACGGGGCCAAACAAATCCATATGCAGTAAATGAAGTGGATTTGTAATGGTATTGATGGTCTTTCCTTTGTGAGATGCTCTCTTCACTTTTCCTTTCTGACAAGCTTCACAGAGATCATCAGTTGAGAATTCCAGGGAAGGCAAACCTCTCACTAGATCTCTCTTGACTAGAGAGTTCATGGTTTGAAGTTGAGGTGTGAGAGCTTCTTATGCATAAACCAACTATCTTCAGCAGACGCTTTGGCGTAGAAACACTGAACTTCGTTTCCTGGTCCTGAAGGCAAATCAGCTACGAATATATTGCCTTTCCTTATGCCACATAGTGAAGGACGCTTATTCTTGATATGTTTAATGATACATATCTCTTTTTCAAAATGAAAATAATATCCCTTGTCACAAACTGACTGACACTCAGAAGATTATATTGAAGTCCTTCAACTATAGCAACATCTTCTATGATGATCCTTCCAATTTTGTACTTGCCATATCCCACAGTACGACCTTTGCTATTATCAGCAAAACTGACTGTTGGGCCAGCTCCTTCTCTTATGTCTTCCAGCAGGGATCTGTTGCCAGTCATGTGCATTGACGCTCCACTGTCAAGCACCCAAGTAACTCGTACAATTCCACTGGCACCCTGCAAAAGACAACTTGATTAAACCTTCTTTGGGACCCACACTTGATTGGGTCCAGCAAACTTAAAGAATTGATTTCTATCAGGTAATACAACAGAGCCTCTTGGACTGATACTTGGTTCTGATTTGACTGAACTTACTTCCTTAACAACAGCCTTATAAACCTTGGTTTTAGGCTTTGGAACATAAGTCTCCTTCCTAACACGAGGAGGACTAGCAGTCTTTGATCTAGCATGCTTATTGTTTGTGTGTTGTCTAGGAGATGTGTTTTCATTTTTAGCATGCAAATTTCTAAAATAAGCAGACATCATATTGAAAGCACAGGTCATGCAATTATCAACACCACAACATTTATGACATGCATCAAAAACGGGAACAACAGGAATATCAGTCACAGCAGTAGGAACATCAATAGATTCTACTCTAACCTTGTTAAAAGATTTAAAGTTCTCAGTAGAATGACATCTATTGTTCTTGTTCTTACTATTCACAAAATTATTAGGCTTGTTGAATTTAGTTCTCTCAGGGTTGACACCTAAACCAGCTTTAGGCAACCTAACATTGCCTTTCACTTTGATTGGTTTCAGTGATGTCAGGATCTCATCTCTCTTATCATTACTCTCTTTCAATTTAAGGTCTTCCTGTTTAAGTTCATATTTAATGACAACAGGAGTTTCTAACAGAGGTTCAGCTTCTGAGGATTTGAACAGGGGTTGAGGGGAATCTTTCAAAAAAAAGGAATTCCTCTCTCCTCAACACTCTTCTTAAAGGGAGTAATGTTACTAGCCTTACCTACAGATTTGTTATAGTCAAAACCTATTCCAACAGTTCTCTTGATCTCTTGTTTATCGTTAAGCTCTTTGACTATAATGGAGGCATCCTTAAAGGCTTTACATTTCACTTTCTCTTCGTCTAGCTGAAGTCTTAAAGCAATCTCACCTTTCTCTAGAACTCTGACTTTAGCAACTTGTAATCCTAAATCCATAGTCAGTTGTTCAATTTTAGGTTTTAATACATTCATCTCATTCATTTTATAAGCATGAATATCTAAGACTAATGTACCAATTTTAAGATTGGCAGCTTTTAACTTTTTAATAGCATCATCTCTTTCAAGTCCTAATTGCATAAAAAGTTTAGGGCATGTAGGATCTACCTGAAAGCTTCCAGCAGGAGGAGGTGAAGATGATCTAGCATTAGCCATAAGAGCAACATTCCCTAGCTGCTTCTCTTCATCACTATTTGTATCATCCCAGCTTTTCCCTTATGCCAGATAAGACTTGCTTTTAAAACTTTGACTTCCAGAAGTACCCTGATGCTTTCTCACTAGTGCATCATACTTCTGCTTCAGCTCGTCGTAGGAATCTTTTCTCTTTCCTTGAACCTTGGGCTGTTTGCATTCAGTTGCAAAGTGTCATGGTTCACCACAGTTAAAGCATTTGAACTTGCTTCTATCCACCATCTCAGTCTTGTATCCTCCTTTGCTCGTAGAAGATAAATAACCTCCTTTTTGAAACCTGTTGACAGTAGGTTTGTACTTGTAGGAGGGGTTCTTTCTGAATCTCATGTTTCCAAACTTCTTGGCAAACAGTGATAGAGATTGATCTTCTAATTGTTCTAACTCTTCCATTGTATAGAACTCTTCGTCACCACTGGAAGAAGTAGTCTGACCCATCTCAGGTACAACAAATTCCTGAGTGGTTTTAGAAGGAAGAACAACATCCTTCTTCTCTTCCAGTACAGGTGACTCAACAACTAGAGCTCTCGAATGGTTCAGTGTTTTACCCCAGCCATATCTCTGTTTACTTTGAACTTGTTCAAGTTCATAAGTTTTCAACACTCCGTAGAGTCTCTCCAGAGATATCTCAATCAGATCTCTACTTTCCCTGATGGCAGTGATTCTGTGTTCCAGATGTTCAGGAAGTGTTAAGAGAAATTTCATGTTGACTTCTTTCTTGTCGTAGTATTTCCCATTTAAATTTAGATTACTAATCAGATTATTAAGTCTGATAAACACTTCTGAAATCCCTTCTCCGGGATTGGAACCAAACTGTTCATACTGAGCCATCAGTATCCCTTTCTTGTTTTCTCTAACTTCATCTGAGCCTTCATTGATGATCTCTAACGTATCCCAGATTTGCTTGGCGTTTGTACAATTAACAACAGCATTGTACATTACTGGATCTAGAGATTCCACCAAAATTAGTTGAAGAGCGTCATCTAAGTTCATCTGTTCACCCTCTTCATCTGTGTACTCATGAAGTTCTTTCGGAATAGTCTGATGAGGTATTAACACACCATCTTCTTCGTGTGCTAATTTGACTTTCATCGGAATAGAAACACCCTTGTTTAATATCCCGATATATTTTCTGTTGGCGGTGCGGAGGAATAATAACATGTGCCTCTTCCATAGGCTAAAGTGTTCCTTGCTGAACGGTGGGATTTTGATGCTACTGATTTTCTGTGTACTCATGTTTAAGGATTTGAAGTGAATAGTGTTTGGATGAGATTTGGATTTTTGAAAGAATAATATTTTAAATCAGAATTAATTTTTGGAATAAAATTAATTCGAATAAAAAATATTTGGACGTTATAGAGTGTGTATAGGATCTGATACGGAAAAATGGTATCAACCTCGCTCTGACACCAATTGTTAGGTCCTGAAACGATTGTAGAAGGGGGGGGGGTTGAATACAATCGTCACTAAAAATCGCGGCGGAATAATCTGATTTGAATTAAACTTGATAATCAGATTTTAATTAACTAATATAACAATGTTTTAAGTCGTTATATAATTAATAAGGTTCGTTTTAATGTCCACTAAAGTTCGTAGAATAAATTCAACAGGATGTATTCTAGTTTAGTGATTAAAACAACCGAGTGATCAAAGCACAGAAAACTGTGGATATAACAATTGCAAATTACAAACAACTTGAAAGCTTTTACAATGCTTGAACAACATACAAATGAAGAAGTGAAGCCATATTTATAGGAAAATCACTTGGATCAAGGTATGACAAAGAAATGAATGACTTTCTAGCTTAGGAATGACATTACAAAGGAAGATATGACATTATTACACAAAGCCATGCCATAAAACAAAAAAGGAATGACATTTAAATGGAATGTCATACTGCCAGGGGCGGTATGACTTAATTTCTTGGTCACTACTCTTCATTTGGCAAGACATAACCAAAGAAAGTCATTCGGTTGAGCCTTGTATGACTTTTTAAGTCATAAACATGCAAGTCATACACACAATCAAGAAAGTCTGAATACGGGACACGGTATGACATTATTATGTCATACCAGTGTAAGTCTGATGCATGCAAACGGTATGACTTTTAATCAGAAAGTCATACCGAATGAAATATACATACAAACAACATCAGAATGACTTTTTAAAGTTATTCCTGGGAATGTCATAAGGCAGGGCACAGCATGACATTATTAAATAATGTCATACCGAGTTATTTGATGCATAAAATCAGTTTTATTAACTATATAAATATTAGATAATTACCCACTTAATTATATTAATTATATAAATTCATAAATTAAATTAATTCGAAGGTGAATCAATTTAATAAATAAATCATACAACCAATTTAATTATTTTGATTAGTGAGATAATTAAATAAATACTTATAAAATTGAATATCTTCATCAGCAGAGACTTCGGGCTTGATTAAACTTTGTAGATCTTTGTCTTGATCGAACGGCCACTTGTAGTTGATGCAGAACACTTAATCTGAGTAGCTGACACACAAATGTACTGTCTGGTTCATCTGTATCTAGCTGAATTAAATATTCTTTATCAAATAAACATTTGAAACGAGGCTTGTTCGTCGAGTCTATGTCTTCGTAGATCTTCTTCATAAGTAACAGTAGTATGGAATCTTCTGAATAAATAAAGTATTAAAACTTTATACCTTCTGGACTTCTGGACGTGCTACAAAAGATTATTTGTACACTGAGGCTTGAACATATTAATGAACTTCTTCCAGTGGTGTGTAGCAGCATCCTGAAATTCTTCAGACATATAATTTCAATAAATCACTTGACGTTCTTCGTACGGATTCCTTCAACAGTACTTGCTATTTACCTTGCTTTCTTATCAGAGTTGAGTTGGTACCTCTTTAATTACAAATAGGCTAAACATATGCCTTTCAAGTTGGAAACAACTTGTAGTTTCATTCTAGACTCGTTTGAAGTTGAAAACAAATAGTAGCTTCATTTTCAGTTGTTTAAAATTAGAATCAACTTGTAGTTTCATTCTTGACTCGTTTAAGCATGTAACCAACTTGTTGCTTCATCATTGGCTAGATTGAAGTTGGAAACAAGTTTTAGCTTCATTCTAGACTCATTTGAAGTTGAAAACAAATGTAGCTTCGTTTTCAGTTGTTTAAAATTAGAATCAACTTGTAGTTTCATTCTTGACTCTTTTAAGCATGTAAACAACTTGTTGCTTCATCATTGGCTAGATTGAAGTTGGAAACAACTTGTAGCTTCATTCCAGACTCGTTTGAAGTTGAAAACAACTTGTAGCTTCATTTCCGGTTGTTTAAAATTAGAATGAACTTGTTGTTTCATTCTTGACTCGTTTGAGCCCGGAAACAAGTTGCTGCTTCATTATTGGCTATATTGAAGTTGGAAAAAACTTGTAGCTTCATTCCAGACTCGTTTGAAGTTGAAAACAACTTGTAGCTTCATTTCTGGTTGTTTAAAATTAGAATGAACTTGTAATTTCATTCTTGACTCATTTGAGCCCGGAAACAAGTTGCTGCTTCATTATTGGCTAGATTGAAGTTGGAAACAACTTGTAGCTTCATTCCAGACTCGTTTGAAGTTGAAATAACTTGTAGCTTCATTTTCGGTTGTTTAAAATTAGAATCAACTTGTTGTTTCATTCTTGACTCGTTTAACGTAAACAACTTGTTGCTTCATTATTGGCTAGATTAGAGTTGGAAACAACTTGTAGCTTCATTCCAGACTCGTTTGAAGTTGAAAACAACTTCTAGCTTCGTTTTCGAATGTTACAAATTAGAATCAACTTATAGTTCCATTCTTGACTCGTTTAAGCCTGTAAACAACTTGTTGCTTCATTATTGGCTAGATTGAAGTTGGAAACACCTTGTAGCTTCATTCCAGACTCGTTTGAAGTTAAAAACAACTTATAGCTTCATTTCCGCTTGTTTAAAATTAGAATCAACTTGTAGTTTCATTCTTGACTCGTTTAAGCCTGTAAACAACTTGTTGCTTCATTATTGGCTAGATTGAAGTTGGAAACAACTTGTAACTTCATTCCAGACTCGTTTGAAGTTGAAAACAACTTGTAGCTTAATTTTAGGTTGTTTAAAATTAGAATCAACTTGTAATTTTATTTTGACTCGTTAAAGTCTGTAAACAACTTGTTGCTTCATTATTGGCTAGATTGAAGTTGGAAACAACTTGTAGCTTCATTCCAGACTCGTTTGAATTTGAAAACAACTTGTAGCTTCATTTTCGGTTGTTTAAAATTAGAATCAACTTTTAGTTTAATTCTTGACTCGTCGGGGCCCGGAAACAACTTGTTGCTTCATTATTGGCTAGATTGAAGTTGGAAACAACTTGTAGATTCATTCCAGACTCGTTTGAAGTTGAAAACAAATTGTAGCTTCATTTTCAGTTGTTTAAAATTAGAATCAACTTGCAGTTTCATTCTTGACTCGTTTAAGCATGTAAACAACTTGTTGCTTCATCATTGGCTAGATTAAAGTTGGAAACAACTTGTAGCTCCATTCAAAACTCGTTTGAAGTTGAAAACAACTTGTAGCTTCGTTTTCAGTTGTTAAAAATTAGAATCAACTTATAGTTTCATTCTTGATTCGTTTAAGCCTGTAAACAACTTGTTTCTTCATTATTGTCTAAATTAAAGTTCGAAAGAACTTGTAGTTTCATTCCAGACTCGTTTGAAGTTGAAAACAACTTGTAGCTTCATTTTCGGTAGTTTAAAATTAGAATCAACTTGTAGTTTCATTCTTGACTCGTTTGAGCCCGAAAACAACTTGTTGCTTCATTATTCGCTAGATTGAAGTTGGAAACAACTTGTAGCTTCATTCCAGACTCATTTGAAGTTGAAAACAACTTGTACCTTCATTTCGGTTGTTTAAAATTAGAATCAACTTGTAGTTTCATTCTTGACTCGTTTAAGCATGTAAACAACTTGTTGCTTCATTACTGGCTAGATTGAAGTTGGAGACAACTTGTAGCTTCATTCTAGACTCGTTTGAAGTTGAAACCAACTTCTAGCTTCGTTTTCGGATGTTACAAGTTAGAATCAACTTATAGTTTCATTCTTGACTCGTTTAAGCCTATAAACAACTTGTTGCTTCATTATTGGCTAGATTGAAGTTGGAAACAACTTGTAGCTTCATTTCAGACTTGTTTGAAGTTAAAAACAACTTGTAGCTTCATTTCCGGTTGTTTAAAATTAGAATCAACTTGTAGTTTCATTCTTGACGCGTTTGAGCCCGGAAACAAGTTGTTGCTTCATTATTCGCTAGATTGAAGTTGGAAACAACTTGTAGCTTCATTCCAGACTCATTTGAAGTTGAAAACAACTTGTACCTTCATTTCGGTTGTTTAAAATTAGAATCAACTTCTAGTTTCATTCTTGACTCGTTTAAGCATGTAAACAACTTGTTGCTTCATTACTGGCTAGATTGAAGTTGGAGACAACTTGTAGCTTCATTCTAGACTCGTTTGAAGTTGAAACCAACTTCTAGCTTTGTTTTCGGATGTTACAAGTTAGAATCAACTTATAGTTTCATTCTTGACTCGTTTAAGCCTATAAACAACTTGTTGCTTCATTATTGGCTAGATTGAAGTTGGAAACAACTTGTAGCTTCATTCCAGACTTGTTTGAAGTTAAAAACAACTTGTAGCTTCATTTTCGGTTGTTTAAAATTAGAATCAACTTGTAGTTTCATTCTTGACCCGTTTGAGCCCGGAAACAACTTGTTGCTTCAATATTGGCTAGATTGAAGTTGGAAACAACTTGTAACTTCATTCCAGACTCGTTTGAAGTTGAAAACAACTTGTAGCTTCATTTTCGGTTGTTTAAAATTAGAATCAACTTGTAATTTTATTCTTCAACTCGTTTAAGCCTGTAAGCAACTTGTTGCTTCATTATTGGCTAGATTGAAGTTGGAAACAACTTGTAGCTTCATTCCAGACTCGTTGAATTTGAAAACAACTTGTAGCTTCATTTTCGGTTGTTTAAAATTAGAATCAACTTTTAGTTTAATTCTTGACTCGTCGGGGCCCGGAAACAACTTGTTGCTTCATTATTGGCTAGATTGAAGTTGGAAACAACTTGTAGATTCATTCCAGACTCGTTTGAAGTTGAAAACAAATTGTAGCTTCATTTTCAGTTGTTTAAAATTAGAATCAACTTGCAGTTTCATTCTTGACTCGTTTAAGCATGTAAACAACTTGTTGCTTCATCATTGGCTAGATTAAAGTTGGAAACAACTTGTAGCTCCATTCAAAACTCGTTTGAAGTTGAAAACAACTTGTAGCTTCGTTTTCAGTTGTTAAAAATTAGAATCAACTTATAGTTTCATTCTTGATTCGTTTAAGCCTGTAAACAACTTGTTTCTTCATTATTGTCTAAATTAAAGTTCGAAGAACTTGTAGTTTCATTCCAGACTCGTTTGAAGTTGAAAACAACTTGTAGCTTCATTTTCGGTAGTTTAAAATTAGAATCAACTTGTAGTTTCATTCTTGACTCGTTTGAGCCCGAAAACAACTTGTTGCTTCATTATTCGCTAGATTGAAGTTGGAAACAACTTGTAGCTTCATTCCAGACTCATTTGAAGTTGAAAACAACTTGTACCTTCATTTCGGTTGTTTAAAATTAGAATCAACTTGTAGTTTCATTCTTGACTCGTTTAAGCATGTAAACAACTTGTTGCTTCATTACTGGCTAGATTGAAGTTGGAGACAACTTGTAGCTTCATTCTAGACTCGTTTGAAGTTGAAACCAACTTCTAGCTTCGTTTTCGGATGTTACAAGTTAGAATCAACTTATAGTTTCATTCTTGACTCGTTTAAGCCTATAAACAACTTGTTGCTTCATTATTGGCTAGATTGAAGTTGGAAACAACTTGTAGCTTCATTCAGACTTGTTGAAGTTAAAAACAACTTGTAGCTTCATTTCCGGTTGTTTAAAATTAGAATCAACTTGTAGTTCATTCTTGACGCGTTTGAGCCCGGAAACAAGTTGTTGCTTCATTATTCGCTAGATTGAAGTTGGAAACAACTTGTAGCTTCATTCCAGACTCATTTGAAGTTGAAAACAACTTGTACCTTCATTTCGGATGTTTAAAATTAGAATCAACTTCTAGTTCATTCTTGACTCGTTTAAGCATGTAAACAACTTGTTGCTTCATTACTGGCTAGATTGAAGTTGGAGACAACTTGTAGCTTCATTCTAGACTCGTTTGAAGTTGAAACCAACTTCTAGCTTTGTTTTCGGATGTTACAAGTTAGAATCAACTTATAGTTTCATTCTGACTCGTTTAAGCCTATAAACAACTTGTTGCTTCATTATTGGCTAGATTGAAGTTGGAAACAACTTGTAGCTTCATTCCAGACTTGTTTGAAGTTAAAAACACTTGTAGCTTCATTTTCGGTTGTTTAAAATTAGAATCAACTTGTAGTTTCATTCTTGACCCGTTTGAGCCGGAAACAACTTGTTGCTTCAATATTGGCTAGATTGAAGTTGGAAACAACTTGTAACTTCATTCCAGACTCGTTGAAGTTGAAAAACAACTTGTAGCTTCATTTTCGGTTGTTTAAAATTAGAATCAACTTGTAATTTTATTCTTCAACTCGTTTAAGAGCCTGTAAGCAACTTGTTGCTTCATGATTGGCTAGATTGAAGTTGGAACAACGTGTAGCTTCATTCCAGACTCGTTTGAATTTGAAACAACTTGTAGTCTTCATTTTCGGTTGTTTAAAATTAGAATCAATTTTAGTTTCATTCTTGACTCGTTGGAGCCTGGAAACAACTTGTTGCTTCATTATTCGCTAGATTGAAGTTGGAAACAACTTGTAGCTTCATACCAGACTCGTTTGAAGTTGAAAACAACTTGGAGCTTCATTTCGGTTGTTAAAATTGGAATCACTTGTAGTTTCATTATTGATCGTTGAGCCCGGAAACACTTGCTACTTCTATTTGGCTATTTGAAGTGGAAACAACTTGTAGCTTCATTCTAGACGCGTTTGAAGTTGAAAACAACTTGTAGCTTCATTCTAGACTCGTTTGAAGTTGAAAACAACTTGTAGCTCATTTTCGGTTGTTTAAAATTAAAATCAACTTGTAGTTTCATTCTTGACTCGTTTAAGCATGTAAACAACTTGTTGCTCATTACTGCTAGATGAAGTTGGAGACAACTTGTAGCTTCATTCTACACTCGTTTGAAGTTGAAACCAACTTCTAGCTCGTTTTCGGATGCTAGAAGTTAGAATCAACTTATAGTTTCATTCTTGACTCGTTAAAGCCTATAAACAACTTGTTGCTTCATTATTGCTAGATTGAAGTTGGAAACAACTTGTAGCTTCATTCCAGACTTGTTTGAAGTTAAAAAAACTTGTAGCTTCATTCCGGTTGTTTAAAATTAGAATCAACTTGTAGTTTCATGCTGACTCGTTTAAGCCTGTAAACACTTGTTACTTCATTATTGGCTAGATTGAAGTTGGAACCAACTTGGAGCTTCATTCCAGACTCGTTGAATTGAAAACAACTTGTAGCTTCATTTTCGGTTGTTTAAAATTAGAATCAACTTTTAGTTCATTCTTGACTCGTTGAAGCCTGGAAACAACTTATTGCTTCATTATTCGCTAGATTGAAGTTGGAAACAACTTGTAGCTTTATTCCAGACTCGTTGAAGTTGAAAAACAACTTGTAGCTTCATTTCGGTTTTTAAAATTGGAATCACTTGTAGTTTCATCTTGACTTGTTTGAGCCCGGAAACAACTGCTACTTCATTATTGGCTAGTTTGAAGTTGGAAACACTTGTAGCTTCATTCTAGACTCGTTTGAAGTTGAAAACAACTTGTAGCTTCATTTCTGTTGTTTAAAATTAAAATCAACTTGTAGTTTCATTCTTGACTCGTTTAAGCATGTAAACAACTTGTAGCTTCATTACTGGCTAGATTGAAGTTGGAGACAACTTGTAGCTTCATTCTAGACGCTTTGAAGTTGAAACCAACTTGTAGCTTCGTTTTCGGTTGTACAAGTTAGAATCAACTTGTAGTTTCATTCTTGACTCGTTTAAGCCTCTAAACAACTTGTTGCTTCATTATTGGCTAGATTGAAGTTGGAAACAACTTGTAGCTTCATTCCAGACTCGTTTGAAGTTAAAAACAACTTGTAGCTTCATTTTCGGTTGTTTAAAATTAGAACCAACTTGTAGTTTCATTCTTGACTCGTTTGAGCCGGAAACAACTTGTTACTTCATTATTGGCTAGATTGAAGTTGGAAACAACTTGTAGCTTCATTCCAGACTCGTTTGAAGTTTAAAACAACTTGTAGCTTCATTTTCGGTTGTTTAAAATTAGAATCAACTTGTAGTTTCATTCTTGACTCGTTTGAGCCCGGAAACAACTTGTTGCTTCATTATTGGCTAGATTGAAGTTGGAAACAACTTGTAGCTTCATTCCAGACTCGTTTGAAGTTGAAACAACTTGTAGCTTCATTTTCGGTAGTTTTAAAATTAGAATCAACTTGTAGTTTCATTCTTGACTCGTTTGAGCCCGAAACAACTTGTTGCTTCATTATTCGGCTAGATTGAAGTTGGAAACAACTTGTAGCTTCATTCCAGACTCGTTTGAAGTTGAAAACAACTTGTAGCTTCATTTCGGTTGTTTAAAATTAGAATCAACTTGTAGTTTCATTCTTGACTCGTTGAGCCTGTAAACAACTTGTTGCTTCATTACTGGCTAGATTGAAGTTGGAGACACTTGTAGCTTTCATTCAGACTCGTTGAAGTTGAAACCAACTTCTAGCTTCGTTTTCGGTTGTTACAAGTTAGAATCAACTTGTAGTTTCATTCTTGACTCGTTTAAGCCTATAAACAACTTGTTGCTTCATTATTGGGCCTAGATTGAAGTTGGAAACAACTTGTAGCTTCATTCAGACTTGTTTGAAGTTAAAACAACTTGTAGCTTCATTTCGGTTGTTTAAATTAGAATCAACTTGTAGTTTCATTCTTGACGCGTTTGAGCCCGGAAACAAGTTGTTCTTCATTATCGCTAGAGTGAAGTTGGAAACAACTTGTAGCGTCATTCCAGAGTAATTTGAAGTTGAAAACAACTTGTACCTTCATTTCGGTTGTTTAAAAATTAGAATCAACTTCTAGTTTCATTCTTGACTCGTTTAAGCATTAAACAACTTGTTGCTTCATTACTGGCTAGATTGAAGTTGGAGAAAACTTGTAGCTTCAATTCTAGACTCGTTTGAAGTTAGAAACCAACTTCTAGCTTGTTTTTCGATGTACAAGTTAGAATCAACTTATAGTTTCATTCTGACTCGTTTAAGCCTATAAACAAACTGTTGCTTCATTATTGGCTAGATGAAGTTGGAAACAACTTGTAGCTTCATTCCAGACTTGTTTGAAGTGAAAAACAACTTGTAGCTTCATTTTCGATTGTTTAAAATTAGAATCAACTTGTAGTTTCATTCTTGACCCGTTTGAGCCCGGAAACAACTTGTTGCTTCATTATTGGCTAGATTGAAGTTGGAAACAACTTGTAGCTTCATTCCAGACTCGTTTGAAGTTGAAAACAACTTGTAGCTTCATTTTCGGTTGTTTAAAATGAGAATCAACTTGTAAATTTTATTCTCAACTCGTTTAAGCCTGTAAGCAACTTGTTGCTTCATTATTGGCTTAGATTGAAGTTGGAAACAACTTGTAAGCTTCATTCCCAGACTCGTTTGAATTTGAAAACAACTTGTTAGCTTCATTTCGGTTGTTTGTAAAATTAGAAGCAATTTTTTGAG